>NW_009709772.1:0-23469 GCF_000703405.1 Apaloderma vittatum
ATATATATATACACACACAGACAGGCATACACATATCTGTATCTGTAGAATCATTCTAGGCTACCGGTCCAGCCAGTAAACATGTGACAAATACTATGCACACATAATAATGAGCAGACTATTATATCACAGTTCTGAGAAGCCTGTTGAAAAGACCCATGAAATATATAAAGTGTAAAAAAACCCTCACTAATGGCATGTTTTATGATGATATGTTTAGCTTGAAACAAAACCACCACAACAAAACAGCAGTCCTGCTCTCCATTTTACTTGTCCTACGTAACACACTCACACTTGTACAGGGAGGTAACTGGTTCTGTTCATTCTTCGTGTCTTTCACTTGGCACCATGGAAGCTACTATAAAGATTAACTCTGTCCCAGCCAGAACCAGTACAGCTTGGTCGGTTTTGGATGGGCAGAAGCACTGGAGGCAGAGAGGAGGATACGGATTCAGCGGAAGAACTGCTGTAAACCCACCAGAAAGAGCCAAGCTTGAGTTTTAGGCTTCCAGGTTAAGTCTGTAGGACTCTGTTTCAGCTTAGCGCATTCATTCTTAGCCGAAGTTTTTAACTCACAGCCAACATGGATTCCTGGTGATTATTTGGGGACTTGTTTTAGAAAACAAGCTCTTAAAGCATGACAGCTTCTCCCTACCTATCATGGAATCATTAAGGCTGGAAAAGACCTCTAAGATCATCAAGTCCAACCGTCAACCCAACACCACCGTGACCACTAAATCATGCCCTCAAGTGCCACATCTACACGTTTTTTTTAACACCCCCAAGGATGGTGACTCCACCACTTCCCTCAGCAACCTGTTACCTGGTCACTTCAGTAGCTGTTCCATGTATGTTGTGCTTATTCTGGTTCATGTTTGAGATGGGTATTGTGGTTTTTAATGTGAGTTTTTTTCTTTTTTTCCTTTAAAAGAATAACATTCAGCAAATGTTCCAGAAACTCCATGCTTTGTTAAAGGAGGAATTTAGTAATGAAGATATCCAGATCATAGCTTGCCCTTCAATGGAACAGGTATGTATTGTAGCTCCCTGTTTTATCAGTTAGTTTTACATGTAACTGGCTTTTTAAAACATTTTTTATTTTTTCATTTTTAGTGGGTTTGATGTTCAGAATTTGCATTCATTTGTTTATTTGCTCTTCCCCTTAATCCCAAGCTTTGTCTGAATTCTAGGTGCTTAGCTAAAAGGGAGGTTTGTTTGGTTTTGTGAGGTTTTTTTATGGTGACTGATGTTGCTGAGTTGTACAACATCGTGGCAGAGTCTTGCGAATCCTGGGCATTGTGTTTTTAGAGAGATATCAAAGCCAGTGAATACGCTTTAAAGAAGCATGTGCTTGTGAAGGCAGTTTTGCTATTGACAAACGCAAGAAGCAGCGACTTTTACATTTAGGAAGTACAAGAAAGATTGCAAAGAAATAGTGCAAAGGTTCATTTGAAGTAAGTTGCATTGAGAAATGGGCAGATGTTTATGGAAGGTGTAATCCTACATGAGAAGGTCTTTAGTCTCGGAGATGATTTGGGTTAAGAATTCTCTGTGTTAGAATGTTCTGACAGAAACCAAATAGGTTTTTTTTAAAAATCTCGCTTTGACCTTAGCGGTCCAGGGAATGTGGATAGAATCGAGGTTATCCAAGGATGCCAATATTTAAACAGATAATCTAGTTTACAAATTAGATACATTGCCTGCAGTGATTGTGGTCACAGGGATGGGTGGTAACTGTCCTGGAGCACAGAGTGGGAGTGATGCCCTGTGGAAGGTGGTGGAGTTATCCTGGAGGAGATGGCCTCTTTTTTTTTTTTTAATCTGTTAATCCTTAGGATCACTTCTACAAAGTGAGATGTACAGGAAACTGTGTTGTAATCTATGAGAAGGGAGTATTGCGAAGGATCCCCAATGAGTTTCACATAGCCAAGATAAATGTCAGCAATTTTTGCCAGTGGGCTTGTTTTTTGAAATTCCTTGTCAATGCATGAAGTCATCTCAGAAACTTTGACGCAGTGGGTCGTGACTTCTGAAAAGATTAATCAGCACAGACAGCAACTGCATTTTAAAAAGCCTCTGAGTAGGAACTTGACTGGAAATTTTGGCCAGTTTTGTAATTGTCTTCTGATTTGTCTAGACTCTATGTGCTTCCTAGGAATTCCCATTTAAAGGTTAAGATAGGGGACATCAGTTCTGGAACTTAGCTGCTCTGTCTGATGCAGGCTTTCTTTTTGTCTTTCAGGTGAACTTACTTTTATCAATGTCCAAGTAATGCAACAGTGAGGCAGCTTGAAATAAGCCTCATCTGAATGCCAGACAGTGAAGGGAATGCAG
Organism: Apaloderma vittatum; assembly: GCF_000703405.1. NCBI lineage: Eukaryota > Metazoa > Chordata > Aves > Trogoniformes > Trogonidae > Apaloderma > Apaloderma vittatum. The sequence continues at coordinate 2,335 of NW_009709772.1, forward strand.
AGACGTTTTCTTGAAGTAAACGAAGGATCCCACTGGGCAGTCCGGTTTTCTATTCAGGCTGCTTAACCCTGTTAAAGCAAAAAAAAAAAAAAAAATTTTTATTAATTTGTTAAAAATCTTCCTATTCAGTGGCAGGCAAGAAGAAAAAACAACAAAAAAAAAGCCTTTGCTGCTCGCTCTTAGGGAAGCTTAGTTACTGCCTTATCCACATGTTTTCAAAGTTGAAATCCTGTTTCTTTTTATGTAAAAAAACTTTCTTGCTTTCCTTTAACCTGATGTGTGCAGTGAAAAGCCACGCTGTCAAAGACACGCTGGAAATAAAGCGCAAATGGGAGCAGTAATAGGTATTCGCAAGGCTTGGAGATAAGCACACTGTTAGGAGAATTTGACTTAAGCAGACATGCTCCAATTTTCCTTTCAGCTCCCTCAAAAATCGTGGTAATCCACCACATGCTTGAACAGAAGTCAGAGGTTCCTAGCTGGGAAAACTTCCATTTCCCACATGTGAAGCATTTCTTGAAACACTGTTTTTCTTACACTGTTATAATGGGGAGCTGTGAGGTCTCACCTGACATTTCACGCTCTAACCTTACCCCGTGCGAAGAATCTCAGGTCCTTGGGATTTGCAATGGAAAGCTGTGCAATATAATACCTCTTCTTTCTGGAGGAACTGCCGTCTTCTCAGATGATTTACTGCAAACCTTAGCGCTGAGATTCTCAGGTACTTAGTTTTAGGTTAGAGTTGAAGGGTTTTTTTGGCCTTACTCAAGATCGAATGGTAGTGTCACATTGCTTAAAGGGGAACTGGGACTGGAACTTGCACAGCCTTCGCCATGGAGTAAGTGCGAATAAAGGGGTGAGGGGATGCCAGAAATTGGATGTCCAAGCCTGTCAAATCAGCATCGTAAACAGGGGTGATAAGTACTTGGTAACTGATACACAATGCACACCATTCAGTCTGCCTTAATCGGTCCTTATTTCAGCAAGCTGAATGCAAAACACTTGGCTGTTAATGGGATGAAACACTACAAGTGGCTTTACGGTGTCTTGGTGTGCAAGTCTTGCTTGCTTGCGTGGCACTGGAGAAGAAAAAATGTGTTGACTTACATGGTAGATTTTTAACTTATTTATAAAACCTATTTTGTAGTTTTAAATACGTAGAAATTTCTGTGCACGTCGGTGGTATTTTGATTTAATAAATTTCCTGTTACGAATCACATGGCTGGAGACAAAGGTGGTAGGATTTAAAGCTACCATGAGAAGCGTTGCAGCAGAGGTACAGGAGTGGTACTTGTAGGACCTTAACATGACTCCTTAAAACTGACCTAAAGGAGCTAACAAGGAAGAAAACTTGCCCTTTCTTTTTACTTACGTAGAAATACAGGCTGTAAAATAATGTCCAGTGCATTGTAATATATGTATATTTGGCTTTTATAAAGTTTTACAGAAGGACTGTGTGGTCTCTCTACAGTTAGGACTGACTTAATACAGACATTGTACAGAAAAGACACAAAGGGTAACCCAGTGCAGCAGTCACTCTTGTGCGTGGGATTTTTTTCTCTCTTTAGAGTACCCAGACAGCTCCAGGGCAGCTGGTTGGCAGATTAGAAGAAGCAATCAGTTTGTACAGCCTGTTTGCTAAATGAACATTTGTTTAAATGTGTACAGTTTCAGATATTTACGTTTACAAATAGTGTAAATACTTTGAAAAGATTAATTTAAGATGCTTTATATTATCTGACTAGAAACTTGCTGGTTTTTAATTTTTTTAAATAAAAATGTTGCCTCCTATTTTGGTCCAAGAGTAAAGCTTTATTCTGTATCCTGAGGCTTGTCTGTCAAGATAACTGTAATAGAGACAATAAACATCCTGTAAGCACAGGCAGTGCGTCGCTGAGAAGTGTTTTTTAACAGTAAGAGAATTGACTTTATTTGGCACAGATGTATACCTGAGTGCTGACTGTACAGCTAATTGTTAAAGTAATGCCTCTTTATGGTTATAATAAAAGTAAATTTGTATTTTCTTTACTGACAAATGATTTTGTGTGACTGAACGTTCTATTTGCTTGCAATTTCGTCAGGAAAAAGAAGCCACAATTGTAATACTAAGAACATAATTTAACTAGTTGGCTTTTACTAAGAGAAAACTTGGGAGCTGTTGGCAGAAAGCACGACACAAGTATGACTGTATTTGACAGCTGTTCTTGTTGCCTTGTGTTGTGGTTCAGGCTGACAACAAAGAACCACATGACCACTCGCTCCATCCTCCCCCCAACCCCTATCCCCACAGGGATGTGGAGGGAGAAAATTTAACTTAAAAAGTTCAAGGATTGAGATTAGACAGGGAGGGTCCATTCACCACTTACAGTCATGGGCAAAAAACAGAGTAGACTTGGGGAGTAAACATTAATTTACCACCATGATTTACTGACTAGCTTGGAGTAGAACAATGAGAGGAATACATAAATCAAAACACCCTGATCTTAAATACACTCCCCTCCATCTTTCTGGCTACCTCCTCCCCCCGCTTAGTTCAAGGGAGGGGTGGGGGCTGCAGTCTGGCCACTACTCTTTGCCCATGTTCTTGGGGAAGAGGGCTCCTCTCAGTCTTCCCCTGCTGCCACATGGTGTCCATCTCACAGGAGACAACCCTCTCCCTCCACATGAGTCCATCCCACTCGGGGGTTCTGGGTCTCTTTGAGCATGTCCTCTGCTCCTGTGTGATCTCCCTGCCCCCTGGCATGGGGTTCTTCATGTGCCTCTGCCTCCTGGACGTTCTCGCTGCCGTTGATTCCCTGGGCTCACGGGCAATCATCTTCCTGCCATCTCACCCTGGGACTGCGTGTAAAGGCTCTGCTTTGGTGTCTTTCTCCCCATGGCTTTCCTCGCTGCCCACATTCCTTTGCTTTCTTCTCATCTACCCTTCCTCCCAGGAGGAAAACTCCCCAACAACGAGAGACAGATCAAAGAGAGATAACAAAAGAGGCCATGGTTCAATAAGGGTGTCCTCTTAAATACCTACATTGAAGAGGCACTGGCCTTGGCCAGAAGTGGGTCTGACTTTAGCTGGGGCTGGAGGAGGCTCTGGAAGTTTCCACTGCCCTCCCGCAGCTTCCAAAACCCCCACCAGACTCAAGCCCATGACGACTGGTCACAGACTCATCTGCCTGTAGTTTCTCATTACCACATACCCTTCCTCTGGCCCTTGCTATTGTAGAAGCGTATCAGCCAGAGGTTTGAGGTTTGTCTCCTGTAATGTCAGCATGAAACTTGACTTTGCCCTTTCCTTCTGGCTTTGGCAATGTCTACTCTAAGGGAAAACACTGGAGCAAACCAGATCTTTGACATGAAGGACTCTTAAAAGAACAAAAAATAACAGAAAAAAGAATTACTTGACTCCTTTCGGTGGTGGCCAACCATGACACTAAGCCGTGGGACTTGCTGTCTGTACCAACCGCAGCCCTGAAACCCAAGAGGCACCTCATCTTCCCTCTCTTGGACTACCCCTGGTCGCTGTACTCAAGCTGCTGTTTGTCATGCCCTCACCACCAGCCCAGGTGTCTCTGGCAGTGAGCCAAAGCAGACTCATCAGTCACGCTTGGTACAGCCAGTTCCTGAAGTCCAGTTCATCACCTGTAGGAAGGAAGCCACCTCCTTTACCGCACAGGCAATGTATAACCCCATAGATCATACTATGATCCGTCAAGAGGCTTTAACTGAGATGAACTTGGTGTTACAAGGACTTGGTGTTACAAGGACTTGATGTACAGGAAGATAGGCTTTGTGTTCTTGAAAAATAGGGCTTTATTTTCATAGCAAAGTGACCTTTATATCACCTTAATGAAGGAAAATTTGATCTGAAATGCTGATGTAACTGCTTGTTGCGAATCTTAACATCTTCATTTTGGTATTTCATTCAGATAGAAGATGATGAAACATGAGGAGTGATATCATTGAGAGAGGGGTTGCCAAAAGTTTTGCAACACTGTCAGTATTTTGGCCAGCAGCCTCCTGACTTGACTTTTCTTAGACTGAAGGAAGAAGTCCTCTTCACTTTCCGGCCACTTAACTAAGTGACTTGTCCCTGGGTCTTTCAGCTGCAAAGAGAGCCCACGCAAACTGACGGGAGTTCATGCTGAAGGGAGGCTGAGTGAGGGAGCATCCCTCGTAACCCAACCTTTCACGCTTACCTGTGTAGCATATCCGGGTGCCCTTTCCCTCCATGCCCATGGAACACACTAACCCTATGGCTCCCCATTGGAGATGATCCTCTTCCAGCACACGTACAAGGGGACCGAGGAGCTAAACTCATGGCTCTAGCCTCCTTTGGTGGGAGTGGGCTGCCCAGAAATAGTGGGGCAAGGAAGATCACTTCCTTATCTGCAGTAGCAATGGGTCCTGAGAAGTCTGAATTTTGGGAGTGGAAGAGCAAATGCCCAGAGCTTTATGGTTCCACAGGCTGACTTTGGGTTGTTGCCACCTCTCTGAGTAGCTACCCCAAATGTCTGTTTCCATTAGCAATACATCTGTGACAACATACAGACTATTGCTATGAGGGCTGTCGTCATTCAGTTTGTGCCTTCACCAGGGAAGACAATTTGAATCCTTCATCTTTTGCAGCTCCCAAGCAAGCGTGAGCTCCTGGTAATATGTGAGCTGTGTTTCACAGCTGTGCTTGTGTCCACACCAGTATGCTGGCACAGTAGCACTGGCACTGTGCAGGACTGAGCTCTCCCATTTGCCACCTCCAGGGAGGGATCAGAGGTGAGAAACCTGCATGACAACAAATACCAAAGGGTTTTGGCACTCCTCTCCTCAGATGCTTGTTTCACGTTGAGCGAAATGCTGTTTAGATAAAAATCAGGAGCTTTGTGCTTGTATTGACATTTAATATAAATGTTTTGAAAAGAAACGGTGTTTCAAAATGAATTTGTGAGACTTGGTGTTCTTACCCTTCAGCGACAGCATTTCAGTCTTATCTAAATGCTTTCCCGAAAGGGAATTTCATTAAGATTCACACAGGCAGGAAATTTGCTTTTGAATGAAGCGATGATTCTTCCACCTGAAAATTTGTGACCAGCCCCATACAGTAGCTCCAAGCTTATGTCTGATGGGTGTTTTCTCTGCTGCTGCTGCTCTCCAAGGAGCTGGTAGGCAGGAGCCAGCCAGGCAGGGCTCCCACAGCGAGTGCTCGCCTTGAGCCAGGACCCCACGTTGAAGCGGATACGATTGCTGTGGCTGGTGAATGACAAACTAATTTGATCCTGAGCCAGGATTTTAATGGTGACGTGGCCGTTCAGTTTCATGGTGATGGACTGGAAAGGAGGGCTGTGAGTGTGGCGGCTGAAGTCATGCCACTTGCAGCACTTCTGGCTGCTCCCCGAGCAGTCCAAGTAGATTCTGGTGCAGGGGTCCAGGACAGCCCTGGGGACAAATGCAAAGCTGGATGAATTCAGAGTCAACAACTTCCTGGTCCTGAATGACATCTTTTGTTGGCAGTTGGGCCAAACTTGTTATTTTTGCCATCCAAGTGTCACTGCTGGGACCTGATGCATCAGGTCAGGGACTGTTTTTTGGTAATAGTTTTTGTCGTACAGTAGAAACACGCTACAGAAATTGGCTGACCCCTGGGAGAGCAGTGAGTGCCCAAAGGGCAGAGAAAATCCTTCGGCAGAGCATGGCCTCTATGTGTGCACAAATCCCCCTCTTCTTATTGCACATCTACATCTTCTGTACCCTGGACATGGTAACTTCTTTTGCTCCGGAAACCTTTATGTTAAAACCAGGTTCTCTGTGCATGTTTGTGTGGTCGTGCATATGGCTGAGTATGGGAAATAGCCTTGCTGAACTACAAGGGAGAAATGCAGAATGTGTGGAAAAGCAGCCCATATTTATGCCATACAAACACAAAGCGATACTCCCCATCTCATGACAGCCTGGGTAAGTGGCTCTGGGTGCTGGAGCATCCCTCCTGCTGTGGCACGTTGGGAGTTTTTATCATTCATGGTATGTCCTACATTGAGTTTTTCCTGCCTAAGCGTGAAGAAGTTGATTCTCACTGTGAGAGTGTCTTGGCCTCCCTCAACGTTACCTCATGCTGCAGCTTGGAAAAAGCAGCAGGGAAAAAAAAATAAAAAAAATCTATCTTTCAATCTGTGATGTGCTTCAGCTCTGGCCATGGACAAGCCTGAACTGGTCCATACGCAGGACAGATGACCTACTCACAGGCTGTCAGTTTGCTGATTTAGAATCATAGAATATCTCAAGATGGAAGGGACCCATAAGGATCATCAATTCCTCTCCTAAAGCAGTCGTATTCTTTTTATAAATATCAGAGTAATCACTTTGCATTGCCCTTAATTTACAGGTGCTAGGAGAGGCTGGAAGGGTCGCAGCAGCCTGCCGCATCTCGGGGACAAACCGGCAGCGGCGTGTGGGACAACTGGCAGCGGCGTGTGGATAATGCTGATGTGGAGCGTGCGATCCAGCCGGGTCAGGAGACACCCGTGGTGGGATCGGCAATGGTTTAGTGCTGCTAGGGATCGCCTCTGTGCCAGGCTGTAAAAACCCGGCTGCTGTGTGATGGATGAAAGACCAACATGTCTGCAGGTGAACAGTAGGACTGCAGGAGTCTGTTGGAAGCGTTACTGCAAAAGCTATTTAAAATGATTTGTAATAGCCAGTTAGACATTTAAGATGTTCATTAATTAGCCGCGGCACAGGGAGGACTTATAAAATTGAGATAGGATTTATCGATTCCACCAGATACTAACTTTCTGAAAGGAAACTTTGGAGACTGCAGATGAAGTGTCGAAAGTTAGTATTTAATAGCTCAAATGCCAGCAGTTTCTACTAAAGCCATCGGTCACCTCATATTACAACTTAGACTACAAGAAATTGTTCACTGAAGTCATTCTTTAGTGAGGAACATTCACTAGATATGGGGAACAAACCAGAAGAAATGCTGACCTCAAGCTAACTGACCCTGGCTATTGTGGCTTCCCTTTACGTGCAGATAACAAGCCCATATTTTTCCAAGGTTACCATCCAGAGCTCCACAGAAAGACGGTGAAGTAGATGCACTCTCTTTCCTGCATTGTAATGGGGCCAAACCACCTTCATGGCCATGTGGCCAACCTTGGCCAAGATCAATCCTCATGCCAAGGTCTGTGGACAGATGTCACTGGCAATTGAGATGGGGCAATCAGCAAGTGTCCTTGTGCCATACATGGTGCCTGCACCTAGCACGTTGGTGGACAAGAAATTACTAGTCTGGTGGGCTGCACTGCAGTCCCCCTCCTTTTCATGCACTGTCACATAGAAAAACAATAAAACTAGAATGAAAAATGAAGGTGCTTTCAGCATGCCTTAAAGCCCTGGGGTGCCACTGGGGCACTCTGGGGATGGGCAGAGATCTGGTGGCACTTCTGAGCTTGCTCTTACCAGAGGTGCCCATCAGGGTGAAAGCACCGTGGCCATGGCTCTTAAAGGCAGCCCTGATTTCAGGGTACCTGCTGTCCTCCAGGATGCAATAGGTGAACAGAGCTTCCTCAGTAAATGTGATGAGAATGGCTATGTTGCCTGATGGGTAGCTGAGAAACAGTTAGGGAAACACGAGCCCACAGAAAGCCCACAGAAAGCATGCTCTGGAAGAAAACCATCGTGGGACAGCATCTAGGGGGAAGTGACCCAAGCCTCCACCACCCTTCAGACAGTCAAACCCAAGGCAATCACCTCTGTAGACCTCATCTCCTTGCAAGAGCAGCACAAGGTGTGGCCTGGGAGGCTGCAGTGGGTTACCTCAAGGGAGGAGGGTCATGGTGACCCACCTTGAGGCGGGATGCTCCTGCGGCTGTCCCCCTACCCAAGGACCGTCTCTGTTGGATACTAAACCTGACCACTTCCATCCGGGAACAGGAGAGAAAATGTCTGTCCATCAGGGTAACATCGTCTTACAGGCTCAGGAGCATGGCAGTGCTGGAGGAATAAAACCAAGGTGGTGAGAGGCAGGTAAAGGTGTGGGGTGATTGCCATGGAGACGCCTGCCTGGGGACAGGGAGACTCTGTTCCAGGCCTTCGTCTCCCCACACAGTACCAACCCCTGAGCACCACCACATCACCACACTCCATGCTTTCTGCCTTACTTGGTTTTCTTTTTTGTTTGTTATAACTAAATCCTTTTGAATAACTGAGGGAAACTTATCCCGCACTTCTGTGTTTTTGCATTTCACGTACAAAGCTCAGCTCCTCTTATTTTATGTTATCAGCTGCTCTCCAATCATATAATTTACCAAGAGCGCTTTTTCCATCAGACACACAAATAATTTATCCTGCAACACACTGACAAGTGAAATAGAAACATTTCTTTGCTAAGGGCTTAGCTCCCAGCATTATAAGGGAGGTGGATTTAATACTCTCTAATAGGAATAAGCAGCATTATTGCCTGCTTCCTGGGGAAGAACAGAGAGCAGCTAGGAGAGAGGGGAAGTGGGAAGACCTTGCTGTTCCCTTTTAACATCATTGTTGAAAGCAGCAGCTAATTCTCACACGCAGAAAGGGGCCACGCTCAGGTTTTTGTCTGTCATGTGGACCTGAGGGACTCATCCACAGCAGCTCCCAAGTGAAGGCATTTCGTACACATGAAAGTATCTGACTCCAGCCATAACTGGGGCACTAATTTATAACCCAAAGATGAACATTTTGGCTCTGCAGAATAGCTAAGAGTTACATCCTGGCTGTAAAGAATGGAGGGGAACAAAAACACAACAAACCAGCGGGTTTGTTCCTGCTTTCATTTTTCAGGCTTTTTATGAGGCTAAAAAGACAGATGGTCCCAGGCAGGAGGATTTGCTACCCCTATATTTCAGGAGGGGAGAGCACTTCTATTTCAAATATTAAAAAGCCAACAAAATCACTGATTGCACAATAAATCACAGGTAATTTTCTTGCATGCCTGCACAAACTGCAGCACTTTCCGATTTGGGAAGGGAGATGAGAGGAAAAGGAGGGAAAAGCTGTGCCGTGGGGGGTTGAGCTGGTGAGGGGGTCTCATCCAGCCCATGGCTGATGGAGGAGACCATTAGTCTCTGCTTGCCCTCCCAGGTCACTGGGACTGGGACAGCAGGCCCTGGGGAGCTGCTTCTTGTGGTAGCTGGGGTGGAGGAGACACCCCAGGACAACTCATCCCTTGCTGGACACAACGGTAACATCCCTACTGACGAATTCAAGGCTGCCTTGGACCCCGTAAAGCTTTCTGCTTGTGCTTTTAAATTGTTGGACTCGGGCTTGGCCTGGGATCAGGAGCACTTCCTCAAGTGATTCCTGGCTGAGGACCCTGGATCTGACCCTGCTAGGCAGTTTGGATAAGGCAGCCTGATTTGGAGGGTAAGAGGGATGAATGGTATGGAAACGGTTAGACCAGGGTCTAAGGCTTCAACTAGGGTGTAGAACACTGACTGGTGTTATTCAGCCTTCAAATCCCGTAACTATTACACATGGACACCATCCCAGTAAAACTGTAGGGACACCAGACTCAGTTTCCCACCTCAGCCATGAACACTTGATTAAGTCCATCTTCAAATAGCCACAAGTTGGTACATCCCACCTTCTTAGTGCACCCACTGATAATCATCTTCATGTTTAGATGAATCTCTGTACCTCATAGGAGATACGTGCTTAACCAGAACTGCAGGACTCTAACGGGGCATGAGCAGACTCAACACTACACAGCTTTCCACAACCCGTGCCTGAAAAGCAGCAAGAGGAAATCCAACAGGCTACACCCACGTTTAAGTGCTCTGCAACAAACTCACTGTCTGGCTCCAGCAGGTCTTCTGGAAGTGCTGCTGTCGGTTGCTGCTTTTTGAAAGGGGCAGTTTGTGGCCTGACAGTATATTCATTTTGTTTTGAGAATCTAAATGAGATTCTGGTCCCTGAAAAAAAATAAAATTAGAAGATTGTTGTTGTTGTTGAGGACAGTACAAGAAAGATATGGACATGCTGGAGTGTGTCCAGAGAAGATGGTTACAATACCAGCAGGTCTGCCACCATCCAGAGGAGGGCATCAAAGCTAGTGAAAGGGCTGGAAGAAACATCCACTGAGGAGCAGCTGAAAACTCTGGGTTTGTCTGGTTTGAAGAGGAGGCTGAGAGGTGACCTCATTGCTCTCCACAGCTTCCTGAGGAGGGGAAGTGGAAAAGGACGTGCTGATCTCTTCTCCTGGGTATCCAGTGACAGGACACGTGGGAATGGTTCAAAGCTGCACCACGGAAGGTTTAGGCTGGACATTAGGAAGCATTTCTTTACTGAGAGGGTAGTCAAACACTGGAACAGGCTTCCTATAGAAGTGATTAATGCCCTGAGTTTGTCAGCATTTAAGAGACATTTGGACAATGTCCTTAATAACATGCTTTAACTTCATGAAGTTAAATGCCTGAAGTAATCAGGCAGTTGGGCTAGATGATTCTTGTAGCCCTCTCCTCTCCTCTCCCGTTTCTTAAAAGTGAGAGCATCTGCCCTTTGAGCACTTTTTATCCATTATTAAAGAAGAGATGCTGTCATCCTTTCTCCTCTTGCAGCTGCAGGAGCATTACACTGCCTCTGCAGAGCATTTTTCTGGAAGCCATATGCCTTTTCTGTCCTCTCCTCTCCTCTCCTCTCCTCTCCTCTCCCGTTTCTTAAAAGTGAGAGCATCTGCCCTTTGAGCAATTTTTCTCCATTATTAAAGAAGAGATACTGTCATCCTTTCTCCTCTTGCAGCTGCAGGAGCATTACACTGCCTCTGCAGAGCATTTTTCTGGAAGCCATATGCCTTTTCTGGAAGGTGTCTTGACAGAAAGCTGGAAAATCCTACATTGCCTGGCTTTAAATGCAATGAAAAATTGCCAGGGCTAGGGAGGAGAAGGAAACACTCTTGGTTCAAACCTCTGCCTGTGAGGTGCACCACCAGACAGGGATGAGGAACCCTTCACAAAAGCTGTTCACTTTCTCCTCTGAATTAATTTCGCACTCATCTCTGGTGCCAAAAGAACCTGACTTCTTTTGCTTGCTGAGAGAAGTGGCAGCTCTACAACCTTTTCCCTGAAATGAGGGTGCACCCAGCAGAAAGAAGTGCTCCTCAATGTTCCCCTCCCCTGCACTGATCTGCTACTGGGCACAGCAGCAAGGTGATGCTTCTCAGGAGAAAAAAAAAAACCTGAATAAGTGCTTGTTGTGGTAATTCCTCGTGTATCTTGTTAACCAGCTGTTTGGGACTCACCTCACCCAAGTGGAGAGCAGTCATAGTCATCCTGTCACCCTTACACTTTCCTCCTATGGACAATGGCTCGTTGTCTAACTCCAGGCTTGGACTCCCTCGGGCAAGCTCAACAGGCTCCCATGAAGCTTGTTGAAAGGAAGAGTTGCTGATTAGCTCTTAGCCATTCAAAGAGGTATCTCACAACTTTGCATGCAGTATTTTTCTCAGAGAAAGGCTTTGCCATCAATTGCTTTCCCTCTAGCTCCTCTTCTAGGACCCCAGGACTTTTGCACGCCTCTTTGTGCCAGAACCCAGCTTCAGCAAGAAAGGGCCACCATAAGCCTGTCCGTTTCCTGATCGTCCCCTACAGTCTGGTGGAGCGGACTGACCCACATTCAAAAAAGCTGAGGCTGGAAAGGCACCAAGCAGCTCTATCTCAAGCCCCCGCCCCGATTTGTGCAAGGGGAATCATGCTAGTTAGCACGTCCATCTGTTCCCAGAAGCTCCAGCAGATTTCCAGTAGCATTTCAAGAGCTTGGGAGATCACATTTCCTCCCTCTTCTTCAGATCTGACACTTCAAATTTGAGAGGCAGAACTGCTAAATTAGCCTAAGCACTGTCCCATGCTTTTGAAATATTCCTAAAAAAATCTTGAAATTACAGAGAGAGGAGAAGTTTGCTGATGATAGTCAGAGTGGTTGAGGCAAAGGGCTGACTGTAAGAGTTACAGAAAGACCCTCATGGCACTGAATAGAAGGATAATAAAATCACAGATGAAATCTGATGTAGATGAATGTAAAGCGATGCGCATGGGAAAAGACAATCCTAGCTCTACATACAAAATAATGGGCTCCGAGCTGGCTATTTCTACTTGGGAGAAAAACCTTCAGGTTATAATAGATAGCTCTATGCAAATGTCAGCTCAACATTGGGTAGCAATAAAAAAAAAAACAATCAGAAAGCTAGGAATTATTAGGAAAAGAGGAGAGAGCAAAACAAAACAGAGAAAATCATTATGCTGATGTATAAATCCACAGGCTCCCATCTCTTGAATACTATTGTGCAGCCCTGATTCACCAATCTCAAATTTGATATAGAAGAAATAGAAAAGTTACAGAGGAAAGCAATTGAAGATGATCAAAGGCATAAAAGGATCTCCATTCATAGGATGACTGAATAGATTAAGACTTTTTATCTGGGAAGAAAAAATGACTGAAGAAGAAATATGACCGAGTTTTGTGATGGGAAGTGTGGCGTGACTGGGGAACAGCTGTTCACATTATTCAGTGCTCTTCAAAGGAAAAGAGTGATCATCAAAGAAAACTGTCAAGTGACAAGTTCAAAACAAACAAAAGAGATTTTTAGCTGTGGCACTCCTCGCCATAGGGTACAGTGGATGTTTAAAGTTTCCATTGGTTCAATAGGGTGTAAACTAATTGATGAAAGAAGAATCCATCAAGGGCTATTAAATGCAGAGATGGTGTCTATGGTTCAGGAGGGTCCCGAGTCACAGATCACCAGGGGAATGAGGAGTATTCTGGGAAGCATAAACAAATGTTTGCTCTATTTTTGTATTTCTTCCTGAGCATCTGTTGGCTCTTGTCCAGGGCAGGATGCTGAGTCAGGCGCAGTTTGGGTCTGATCCTTTGCGGTCACCTTTATGTCCTGCATTTCATACCGGGCCATTTCTCCCACGAAGGCAAAGCAGCAAATGTGTCTATTGCTGCTGGTGGTCACCATTGCTGGTGCAGCTCCCCTGCATTATAGAGACAGAGCAGTTTGGTGGCTTTCCAGTCTGAACAGGGAGCCCTGAAGCAGACCTTAGTGACTGAGGGAAAAGATCAGGCTACCTGAGAGCTGGCTATCACTGTCGAGCACACTGACATAAAGCAAAAGGCACACCCTGCAGAAACCTGGCTCACACCTTCTCCTCCCATCATCAGGTCTGGGGCCTAAGGAAGCCCGTCCAGTCCACTTCCTCCTGTATGGACAAGTCTTCTCTGTAGGTCCTCAGCCAAGTCATGCTGTAAGCCAAGTCATTCTGAAACATGGCTGATAACCAAGGGATGTGCCTCATACTCCATGCACACCTCTAATGTACATCTCACCTTGTGGTGGAAACGTGGCCTGGGGGTGGCTGCATGTCAGAACAAAGATATTTTATGGCAGTCAGGTCACCTTCCCCTAGCCTGACCTGGATCAACTTGGTTTTTATCATTCCAAGGCAGCATTCAAGGAGAGTGGATCCTGATGCATGTTTACTACGGATGGAAGAGGAAAATAAAATAAAATAATGGGCAACAGTGGTTTGAATAGTTTGTTAAAACCTGATTCACTCAAGTTTTCCTCCAGTAAATTAAGAACAAATGCTTGGATGCTTCAGTCACACAATATTTACATGCATTTTCTGGCTGAAAACTTGCCAATTTAATGATAGGGAAATTTGCGTCCTTGTGCACTTTTCCAAGGTTGCCTTGAAAGCCACTCCTTGGTCATTTACCATCGGATGAACACAGACTAGGAGCCTTGCTTTGCAACTCCTTTCCAGCTAGAAATGAGAATGAGGAATTGCTGCTATTATAACATAAACACGCCCCATGGGGAAATTCCCGAGCTCAGATATCTCTGTTCCCTAGATCAGGGTCATCTCCTTACTAGCCATTGGTAAATCTTGTCAAGCCAGGCTGGCTTGTCACTCTCAGCATTTAGGAGCCTGTCCTGTTTCTGGAGGCTGCTGCATCACTCAAGCAGCCTCATGTTAACGTTCCATGCTCAGTGCTGTGGAGGTGAGGCTTATTTTCTGAAAACCTACCTTTTTCACGTATAAAGTCCAATTTGAAAAAAAATATAAGGCCAAAGTCTATTCCTATTGACACCTGTGCTATTTTGCAGAAGCTCCAAAAGAAGTAATGATGATATATGTTGAAACAGGAGGACAATCAGACATCTGCCTGGTCGATTGAGCTGCAGGAGAGGGAGCACAAAAAGCTCCATTACACACACTGAAGCGAATAATGTGATAGTGCTGGTTGGGGAAAAAAAGCAAACAAAACAATCAGCAAACCAAAAAAACCACACCACCCTGCCCACATTTCTTGGCCCTAGATTTCCATCAAGAGGGAGTCCCTGCTGTGTGTGGCTCTGTAAGATAGAGAGGAAGAGGAGAGCCTTGAAGGTGGAATGCCAGCTGCCAGTGGGCAAGAGAAGGAAACTCCTGCTCCTGGCTGCAACGTGGGCAAACCAGGAGGCTTCTTCGCGCTCCTTCCTCTCTCCTTCTCCTTGAGGCTCCCCATCCATCACTGATTAGGGGTCCTGCTACCCCCAGGCTGCCCCCACAGGGGCACAGCTAAGCTAACAAGCCAGGGCAGACCCCAACCCAGTCCTCCCCTTGTGGGTTGGCCCCATCCTACGGGCGCTGGGGGTAGTTTTAAGCCACAGAGCCCAGGCACCCCATGGCCACACGCTCCGTTTATGGGTTGCTGGAGTGGCGTCACTGTCCCAGGCTCCTCTCTCCCACAAGTGGCCTCAGTTTAATATATTTGAACTGAATAATACACATTTCTTGTGAAGAAAAGTGGGTATTTCTTTGCAGGGGGAAGTTGGCAGCTCTGAATACTGAGCAGCCATTTCCTCAAAGCAGTAGGATTCACCCTGGTAATCAACCCTATTAGCATTACAAGGAACTGTCTAAATGTCAAGCCGGGTTCAATAAATAAGCACTAGCACATTTAGAAAATGCTTAGAAAGGGGAATTAAAAGTTTTGCTGCTAATTATGTTTCTTATTTTAGATTTTCTGTCAATTCCAGCTCTTCCATTCAAATGAGACAATCACTTGCTGCCAGGTTGAAGGAAATGAGATGGCCTGAAAACTGAGGATGGGCAAAGCTCTTCCTAGATAACAGAGAGGTAACAGGGACCTCAGGCTCTCTCACAAGCCCCTGGAAGCACTGTAGGGATGGGGTCAGCAGGCCTTTCAGTCAAGTACCTTCCAGCCTCCTGTTACAGTGAGTCCCAGATCCTCTGATAGTCCTTGATCTCACCAGAATAAAGGAACTCCAGGAGACAAAGTTGAGGAGGGCAGTCTCCTCTGACCTTGTGAAGGCACACAGCCCAGGAGGCAGGCAAGCAGAAGCAGGGAGCACAGCTTGCCTGGCAGCACATTTTACAAGAAGCTTCACGAATCAGAGCTGGTTTTAACAACCAACCCCAGCCCCAGCCACCTCCAACGCTGCCTGAATGGAAGTGGCTCACTCACGCCTGGTGCTTTGATGCGGTAATGACATATAACTGATACTGATGGCAAAGGCTAATCCACTCTGCCCTGTAATGTCCCCAGTCAATCATGCAATATTCTGTTATTGGAAAAACTCATTTTTGCCCCTATGATGGTAATCAGTGTATGCCCTGAAGCACAAGGCTTGATAGCCTGTGTAATTTGCAACCTAGCTAAGTGTAACTGCAGATGTTAATCCTATTTATACAAATGCCTGACAAGTAAAAGAAGGGGTGGAGGGATGAGCTACAGGGCAGGGGAAGGCATAGTGCTGGGTTTTCAGGAATTTTCCTCCTGCAGATTTCAAGCTGCTGTACCCCAGGGATGGGGGAACACAAGGTCTGAGGTGGAAAAATGGAGGTAGCACAGGCAGTGACTCTGCAGTTGTGCCCCTCCTTTTGCCCAGCATCTGTGCTGGAAAGTGCTGGAGCAGACCTCACTGTGGATCACATCCCCTGCTCTGGGCAACCACTGTCTACCTAACAAATGTGTGTCAATGCTTACTGTGAAAATTAAAAAAAAAAAGAAAAAAAAGGAAAAAAAGAAAAAAAAGAAAAAAATATTCTTTCTGCCATTTCCCTTTTTATCCCCAGAATGAGCACTTTTTATCCCAAACAGAAAAGCAATGTTTTGTAGTCCCAGGTCTTTTTTCTAACCTGATTCCTCTGAGGACTGCAGATATCCAGACAGAAATAGAAGAGTTAACGTCTCTGCACTGTTTTGTCACTAAACTTTCAGTGGGCAACCAGGGGTGTTTCTGAACCGATCTACCCTGCTCTGTGGAATCTGGCACTTTTTGCTTTGCAATTCTCATTGTGCAGTTTTGCTACATTTCTTCTCCTTTAAGTTTTGAGTCTAATTTACATCCATCTCACCTTGCAATGTCTCACTCTCTGTTTTTCCACTATCCCTAGCTGCTTTGCTTTTCTCCTAATCCCTGTTCTTGCTTTCCTCTCCTCCCTGCGGTCTGTCCTCCACAGTTTTTCATTCATATGTCTACAGCTATTGATACTTTTTTCCTTCTCTATTCTCATTTCTTGCCCTCTTTCTCAGATTCAGTTTTCTTTCTTTCATCCCCTTTCTCAATTGTTTTTTCTCCAAACCACGTTTTTCTTGCCTCCTGTGATCTCTAACACACCAGCTGAGATGTAGCAGGATCAAAACCCACTGAAATTGAGAAAGCAGATCACGGGAAGAAGATGGTCGCAATCCTTCAGTTTAAGGTTGGTAGACCCTAACATCCTCTTGGCCCTTTCCTAGAGACTTACTCTAGTAGTTTGACAAAAATGCTCCCATTCACATTTCTCTCCTCATTTTTATTAGGGCCCTGGATGACTAGACAGGATGATGTGCTCCATGGCCACCAAACAGTGCTAATCTCTGATCCACAACAACAAAAAGAGCACTTCACATGCTTCAATCAGTCTTATGAACAAAATGATTTACAGTTTAGAATTTTCAAAGGATGGCCAATGAGTGCCTGGAAAACTCAGATTTATCTCATAGTGACTGTGATTATTCCAAATATCACACTGTACTTTGCTCATACAGTCCTGCTTGGTTATTCTCTCTGCCTTTGGCCGCTACCTCTTCCTTGGTTTTGGCTGGTCCCTTGTCCTCCCTAGCCTCAGGGTACATTTCAGTGTCCCTGGAGACCTCCTCCACATGTGGAGGGAAGAGCACAGTTCATCCCAACATGAGGACACAGTGCCGAAACTGCCCCTGCACCACTGCAACTTCTGATGGGTGCCAGATGGGGTGGGGACGATGAGCCTCTGCTGCAGCCATCTTCAGTAAAGGGGATGTTGGTTCATCTGAGCATGTCTTGCCTCTGCTAAGGTCTTTTCAGGAGGATCTCCCATGAGTCAGAAAACCTGTGCGAGCTGAACCAAGGACCAAGATTTTTCTCATAAATGAAGCACCTGAATTAGCAGCCTAATATTGTCAATAGCACAGGACAGGCATCTCCAGCAAGTCATTAGAAGGAGTAGGCACCTAGTTCAGGGGGCATCTAGTGCAAGACCCCTTGCAGAGGGGTTTGGACTAGGTGATCCCTAGAGGTCTCTTCCAACCCTGAACATTCTATGATTCTATGAAGAGTTACCCACTCCTAAAAAGAGTAGGAAAAAGTATTTCCTCACATTGCCAAGGTACATCAAGAACTAAACACATTAAATAACGCATTCTGGGTGAATTGTGCCCTGAAGTGATGCTCAGTTTCTGTACTTGGCTGCTCAGTACTGAAAATACCTCCCTAATTGCCTGGTGCAGAACTAAACTGTGGGAGGAAGCATTGTGTATCGAGAGGGACTGAATCTACTCCAACACAGGCGGGCACTCAAAAGATGCTTGCATTGGTGATGAGCACCTGTGTCTCCGATCCCTCTCTCTGCCTGTTTCACCGAGGAGGGGGATGATGGGAGGTCACTGCTTTGTAACTTCAGGAAAGCTCTCATTTAGGGGAATTAATGCCTTCAGGTGAAACTTCACCAGAGAATTATCTCAGGCTTTGCAGAAGAAAAAGTTTTATTGCCTGCAAGCCTGGACTTTGCAGGAGGTGCAACCCACTGATGACAAGGATCACACTGGAACAGGAGGATCCAGCGTCACAGGGTCCCGGCCACCCAGCAGCATTTCCAGCCATGGATTTCCCTGGCTTTGCTCCTCTTCCAACAGCTCCGTGACACCCAGCACCTGCACCCCAATGTGATACTGCTGACACCATCACTTGTCCTGCAGGGTCATCAAAATAGCAGCATGTCCCTGGCCTTATTCCAGGCTTAGCTAACCTAAACCAAACACCACAAATCCTCCAAATTTAAACCAGCTCCACAACTATTTGTTATAACAGCATAGTTGTAGACTACACTGAATTTGTTGAGCTTTGTCTTCCCACTGTTCATCTCTAGGGATGTATCCTGCTTGGACAAGAAACATCAAATGTGCTAAGAGTGCACACACTTGTGGGTGCGCACAGCACTTTACCTCACTGAGGCATCCTCTCTGTCTCGTTACAGAGTCTTGTTTGCTTTTTAGAGCAAGGCTGTGACAGCTTGGCCCTGTTGCACGCTTCCATAGCTGCAGAAGTTGGAGCCCAAACCGCAGCCAAGAGCCCCCACTTGCCAAGGTTCCAGCAGCAGTGTCTAAAGACAACAGTGAGGTGGGGCTGGCATGGGATGGTAATATCTTTAATCATATCCATTAATATAGATGGAAAAGAACAGATGAGCATTTGAGCACATTTGGTGGGTTTTTTTCAGACCTGAGAAAGAGCTGGTACAGCCAAGAACACATTTCCTACCCAATTGTATACTACAATTGGTCTAATAAAAATGTATTTCGTTTGCCTACAAAAAAACCTCTTCTGGGTACTTCACAACCATAAAGCATGCTGCTTTCTATTCCTGGCTTCCTTTAAAAGGTCAGGTCTTGCTGCTTATATTAGTGAATGCACCAGACACACGATACAGCCAAGTGAACACTGCTGTAGGAGTCCTCATGATAGTGTTTTCTAGGTTTCATCCTCCACGCACTTAAAATTGATTTTATACTCATGGTACTCCTGGGACACCCAAGCAGCTGCTTCATTTTTTTGCCAGTTTAAGATAGATTAGGATTGGGCCCAAGAGATTGTGTGCCATGCAATAGCTTTCATGTTTCTTCCAAAGGACAAAGATGGGTAACTGTGGGAACGGTCAAGATGAAATCAGGCAAAACTGGCTTAAGATCTAATTGTGATAAACATATCAGCAAGGGCTGTTCACAACAGTGTGTAGCAACACGACAAGAGGCAACAGGACAAGAGCAGATAGCAGGAGGACGTTCTTTACTATGAGGGTGATGAAACACTGGCACAGGTTGCCCAGAGACGTGGGGGAGCCTCCATCCCTGGAAGCACTCAAGGTCAGGCTGGATGGGGCTCTGAGCAACCTGATCTGGTGAAAGATATCCCTGCTCACTGCAGAAGGGTTGGACTAGGTGACCTTTAAAGGTCCCTTCCAGCCCAACACATTCTATGATTCTATGATACTATGATTCTAAGTAGCATTTGGTCATTTTGGCATCCCTGAGAGCATGTGCAGAGGATGATTTGGTCAAAAAACCCACGTGTTTTAAAACCAAAACCTTAACACCACTCACCTCAGTCTTCTGTGGGCTTAAGGCTGCTCCTGCCACCCACAGCCCCTGAGCAATTTTTCTCTCTTCTCCTATTACTGAAACAGCCTAAACATCATGTTTTAGTTATAAAGTGAGTTTATAGGTGGGAGGGAAAGGGGGATTAAATTTACTGCTTCAGTGACTACAGATCTGAAATAAATCTCCGATTCAATGATAGATCAATAACACCAAGATTGGGTTTAAATTATTAATAAACTATGAGAAACGAGGATAATTATTCTATGAGTCACAGCTCTCTAATGCACTGCACATTTTTTCCCCGAGACATCTGCATTGAAGCACAACCTGCCTATCTTTTGGCAGAAGGCTGTAGCCAAGAAGTTAATGCTTTTTGTTTTGCTAGCTAAGCATTTCATAAACCCTTGTGAGCTGAGACAGTCAGTGACAATGTTGTGCCTCCTTCACCGAGAAACCCTTAGGCCAACATTCCCTAAAACATTTAGGTGTCTAATGTGCCCCTGGAAATCAATATGATTGATTTGATCTGCATTTGCGAATGGTTCAGAAGGCCCTCAAATGTCATAGAATCATGAGTTGTTGAGGTTGGAAAAGACCTTTGGGATCATCAAGTCCAACCCTAAACCTAACACTGCCAGGTTCGCCACTAAACCGTGTCCCTAAGTGCCACATCTACACATCTTTTAAATACCTCCAAAGATGGTGACTCAACTGCTTCCCTGGGCAGCCTGTTCCAATGTTTACTAACCAACCATGTCCTTCTGAACCTGGATGGCTGAAGATGAAGGAGTTGAGTTAGCCTAAAAGGAGGCAGACCTTGAAAGGTGCACTTGGATGATTGCAGAGGCCCATCTTGCTGTTGGCAACAAGGAGAGACAATCTCAGGACTGCAGGAGACAGAAACGGAATGAACAGCTTTTGCACCTTGCTAGTAGACTGCAATGACAGAACCTTTGAAATTATCTTCAAGTGAAGCTCACTTCACTCCCCCTTTTGAGGCAGAAAGGCAGGGATCCACCAGCCTGAGGAGGCCTATTAAAACCAAGAAGCTGGAAAGTATATAATTCCTCCATTCTGGGTCTTGACCATCTCTGTTGACTGAGACAACCCAGGCTGACATAACACGGGCTGGAGGTGCTGAGCACCTCTGGGCATCCTCTCACCTCAGCAGGTGTCATCCCTCAGCTCCAGCACTATGACTTAGGGTGGTGATGGAGAGCAAGTCTAACTTCAAGGGGCAGCTCACTGCAAAATCAGCTCATCCCTGCTCTTCGACAGAGCGGGCTGGTGTCGCAATGGCTCAGAGCACTCTTAATGATGCTCCTAAGCTGCTGGGCTATCAGACAAGGTGCTCAGCATTGCCTTGGCTTACTAGGAGGGTACCTTACTTAATAGAAGGGGAATAGAACTCAGGATATTTGTAAGAGGCATTTAGCCCTGTTAAAGTGGTTCAACTGAATCAAAATTTCTGACAAAAAATATCTACCT
>NW_009709773.1:0-18349 GCF_000703405.1 Apaloderma vittatum
TTCCTAAACTCATGTTGGCTGGGCCTGATCCACTGGTTGTCTTCTACATGTCTCTTGATGACACTCAGGATGATCCACTCCATAACCTCACCAGGCACTGAGGGCAGGCTGACAGACCTATAGTTCCCTGGGTCCTCCTTCTGGCCCTTCTTACAGACAGGCATCATGCTGGCCAACCTCCAGTCATTTGCAACCTCTCCAGTTAGCCAGGATTGACGATAAACTACAGCAACTGGCTTAGCCAGTTCTTCCATCAGCTCTCTCAGCACCCTAGGATGAATCCCATCCGGACCCATGGACTTGTTGCGATTTAACTGGCACAGCAGGTCACTAACTACTTCCTTTCGAATTACAGGAGGGGTATTCTGCTCCCCATCCCTGTCTACCACGTCAGGAGCCCAGCTGACCTGAGGACAGCCAGTCTTCTTGTTGAAGACTGAGGCAAAGAAGGTACTAAGGACCTCAGCCTTTTCATTATCTTCCATTACTATGATCCCCCCTTTATCCAATAAGGAGCAGAGATTTTCCCTGACTGTCCTTTTGTTATTAATGTGTTTATAAAGGCACTTTTTATTATCCTTTACAGAGATGGCTAGACTAAGTTCTAACTGAGCTTTTGCTTCTCTAATTCTTTTTCTGCATGACTGCTTCCTGATTCATCTGCCCCTTTTTCCGGAGTTGACACACTCTTTTTTGTTCTTTTGAGTTCTTGCAAAAGCTCCCTGCTCAACCACACTCTGTCTTCTTCCCTGATGACTCATTTTACAATGCATAGGGACAGCTTGCTCTTGTGTTTTCATAATTTCATTCTCAAAGTAAGTCCTGCCTTTCTGGGCCCCTTTGTTTTTAAGGGCTGATGCCCAAGAGATTCTCTGAACCAACGTCCTGAATAGTCCAAAGTCAGCCCTCTGGAAGTCCAAGGGAGAGGTTTTGCTGGAGACCCTCCTAACTTCACCTCATATTGAAAATTCTATCATATCATGGTCACTGTGGCCAAGGCAACCTCCGACCAGTGCATCTTCCACCAGCCCTTCCCTGTTCATAAACAGTAGGTCTGGCAGGGCACTACCCCTGGTAGGATCACTTACCAGCTGCAACAGGACACTGTCATCCATACATTCTAGAAACTCTCTGCTGAGTTTTACTTCCAGCTGACATCTGCTAAGTTGAAGTCCCCCATGAGAATCAGGTCCAGTGAATGCAAGACATCTCTAAGTTGTTGAAAGAATGTCTTATCAGTGTCTTTATCCCGGTCAGGTGGTCTGTAGCAGACTCCCACTGGGATACCAGCCTCACTGGCCTTTCCCTTTATCCTTACTCATAAACGCTCCACCTTAGTGTGCCTAACATTGAATTCTAGGCAGTCAAAGCACTCCTTAACACATAACACTATCCCACTACCTCTCTTCCCTTGCCTATCTCTTCTAAAGAGCCTGTAGTCATTCATTGTGATACTCCAACTGTGCCAATCATACCACCATGTTTCTGCAATGGCAATTATATCATGGTTTCCATGGTGCGCAATAATTTCTAATTCCTCCTGTTTATTTCCCATGCTACAGGCATTGGCCCAGAGCCAATGCACTTGAGCCACAGTACAGACATCACCTCCAACACCAGTGTGTTACCCTGAGTCCTATCCTTAGCAGTCCTGGATTTGTCCTGTATGACACCATTATCTACCTCAAGTGGGTTGGCAGACTGAAGGCCACCCTTAGGCTCATTTCTAATGAGCCTGGTTTTATCCCCTTCCACCTTTGAGCCTAGTTTAAAGCCCTCTTGACAAGTCTCACCAACTCCTGTGTTAGGATCCTTTTCCCCCTTTGGGACAGATGTAGTTTGTCTGTCGCTAGCATTCCCAGTGCCATGTAAACTTCCCCATGATCAACAGTCTCTGAGCCATGCATTGATCAAGTGTGTTTTTGGCTCACTTCCACTGTTTTTCCCTTCCACTAGCGGGATTAATGAAAAAACCACTTGTACTAGTTGCCCCAATGCCTTTTTTATCACCTTTGGACATCTCTCTACAACCTCATCACTACCAACCTGGACAATTAACAAAGGGCAGTAATCAGAGGGCTGCACAAAACCAGATATGTTCCTCTTCATATTTCTGACCCGAGCACCAGGGAAGCAGCAGACATCCCTGTGGTTTGGGTCTGACTGACAGATAGGGCCCTCTGTTCCCCTCAGAAGAGAGTTGCCTATTACGATTGCCCTCCTTTTCTTCTTAATCGAGGAAGTTCTAGAGGCATGAGGGTGAGAGATAAGGCCTGGGCAACTCACTGGGTGGATCTTCATCTCCTCCTCCACCTGTCTGGTCCTCATGTCCTAAAGACCCATACTTATTATGCAAGGGCAAGTTTTACAGTAATATCTGTGGAGTTACAATAGAGTATCCTTCCATATTTTTTTGTCTACATGTACATTTTTGTTGAAACTTCTTCTAAAACACTGAATGATCGAGGTTGGAAGGGGAATGCAGAGGTCAACTTGTCCAGCTCCCTGCTCAGAGGGCTGTGACTGAAATATAGAATCATAGAATCATAGAATGGCCTAGGTTGAAAGGGATCTTAGAGATCATCTAATTCAACCTATCTGCCATGGGCAGAGGTGCTTCTCAGCCAGATCAGGTTACTCAAGGCCTCATCCAACCTGACCTTGAACAACTCAAGAGGGTAGCCACAACTTCTCCGGATAATTTATTCCAGAGTCTTGCCACCGTTGTACTGAGAATTTTTGCCTAAGATCCAATCTAAATCTGTTTTCCTTTAACTTAAATCCATTTCCCTTTGTCCTATTGATGGATACTTTTGTAAAAAGTCCCTCCCCAGCCTTCCGGTAGATTCCCTTCAGGTATTGGAAGGTAGTTATAAGGTCCCCCCGGAGTCTTCTCTTCTCCAGGATGAACAATCTCAGATCCCTCAGCCTATCCTCATAGCAAAGATACTTCAGTCCCTGGATCATCTTTGCAGCCCTCCTCTGAACTCATTCCAACAGATCTATGTCCCCCTTACGGTAGCGACACCAGAACTGGACGCAGTATTCGACATGGGGTCTCAGAAGAGCAGAGTAAAGGGAGAGAATCACCTCTCTCAACCTGCTGGCCACATTCCTCTTGATACATCATGGGGCGTGATTGGCCTTCTCAGTTGCATGAGTGCACTGCCGGCTCGTATTGAGCTTCTTGTTCGTCAACATAGCATCATAGAATCACAGAATTTTTGAGGCTGGAAAAGATCTCTGAGATCATCAAGTCCAGCCTATGGCTCAACACCATCACATCAGCTAGTCCACAGCACTAAGTGTCACATCCAGCCTTTCTTTAAACACCTCAAGGAACAGCGACTCCACCACTTCGCTGGGTAGTGCATTCCAATGCCTGATCACCCTCTCCGAAGACTCTCAATTCCTTCTTTTCAGGGCTACTCACAACCCACTCTGTGCCCAGTTTGTATTTGTGCCTGGGATTAGTTCGGCCTAGGTGCAGGACCTTGCATTTTGACTTGTTGAACCTCATGCAGTTTGCAATGGCCCATTTCTCAAATCTATCAAGGTCCCTTTGAATGACCTCCCTTCCTTCAAGCAAGTCCACCCCACCACACAGTTTGGTGTAATTGAAAAACTTGCTGAGGGTGCATTCAATACCATTGTCCATGTTACTGACAAAGATGTTGAACAGCACTGGACCCAACTAGTTTACATGTGGATATTGAGCTGTTGACCACAACTTTTTATTGTGACCATTCAGACAGGTCTTTATCCACCGAGTGGTCCATCTGTCAAATCCATGTCTCTCCATCTTAAAGACAAGGATGTCATGTGGGACGGTGTCAATCACCTTGCACAAATCTGCATGAATGACATCAGTCACTTTTCTCATGTCAACCAGCGCTGTAGCTTTGTCACAGAAGGCCACCAAATCAGTGAGGCAAGATTTGCCCTTAGTGAAGCCATGTTGGACGTCACTGATCAACTCGTTATTTTTCATGTGCCTTAGTACAGCCACCAGGAGGATCTGTTTCATGATTTTACCTGGCATGGAGGTGAGGCGGGTTGGTCTGTAGCTCCCTGGATTTTCTTTGCTTCCTTTTTTAAAAGAAAATGGTGGTTATGTTTCCCCTTTTCCAATCTGTGAGAACCTCATCAGACTGCCATGACTTCTCAGATAAGATGGCTAGTGGTTGTGGTGGTTTGGCCCTGGCCAGAGGCCAGGCACTCACCAAAGCCGCTCTATCACTCCCCTTTTAGATGGACAGGGGAGAGGGAAGATGTAAAAAGAGGCCCGTGGGTTAAGATAAAAGCAGTTTAATGAAGCAATAGCAAATACCGCGCGCGGAAGCAAAGCAAAACAAAGATTATTCTCTACTTCCCATCAGCAGGCAATGTCCGGCCACTTTTGTAGGAAGCAGGGCTCCAGTACGCGTAGCGGTTGCTCCGAAGGACAAACACAAAACAGCGAATGCTCCCCCCTACTTCCCTCTTCCTTCTCCCTTTTATGTCTGAGCTGACGTCAGATGGTATGGAATACCCCTTTGGTCAGTTTGGGTCAGCTGGCCCGGCTGTATCCCCTCCCAAGATGTTACCCACCCCCAGTCTACTGTTGGGGGAACGTTGGAAAAAAAACCCAAAACCACAGCCTTGGTGCTGTGTGAGCACTGCTCAGCAGTAGCCAAAACACTGGGGTGCTATCAACACCCTTCTAGCTACCACTCCAAGGAGAAAAACAAAAACAACCAGCACTGAGAGAGCTCCTATGGGAAGATTGACTCCACCTCAGCCTGACCCAATACAGTGGTCTAGCAACTTCAGCTGTCAGTTCTTTCAGGACCTGTGGATGTAGCTCATCAGGTCCCAAACATAATAATATTCTTATATTTACCATACTAAACTTTAGGTAGACAGGTGAGCAGGTAGGTCAGTAGGTAGGTAGTTAGGTAGTTAGATAGTATGAAACATCACCACAGAAAAGACACACCCTTAATATAAAGTAAGAAGCAATAACATTTCCGAGTTACTGGTTCTTCCAAACTCGGGAAAGCTACCTTTTAGTCCAATGAATCACGGTGAGGTGGAACACTTTCTTTACTAGTGGCTAGAGACTGACTTAAAACACCCAGCCTACAAAAGGTACTGACAAAATTTAAAACATCTGCTCTGGATTTCTATTTCTTGGCGAGTGGCCTCTTCAAGTAGACTGCTTTGCCAACTGAAGCCTAGCATAAAGGCTGCTGCAGCCAAAGCATTAAAATGGCTTTTTTAGGATTTGGAATTGTTATTATAAACATTGGATAAAAATAAAGCTTTTTATTAGAATGACATGAAACAGTTTCCACTATAGAACTTAGTTCTGTTGGAAAATGCCAGCCCCTTAAAACTATACCATATCTGAAAAAGATGTAGATTTTAATAATTCTACTGATTTGTTCAATCAGCTTTTGACACAGGGCATCAGTGTTTCTAAAATCCATAATCATTTGGTCCACTTGTCTACTTTATTCCTTGTATAGATATTGCAAGTACTTCACAGAAAATTCTGAAAACCTAGCAGCACACTACACTGTAGAAAGACCACTATTTACTTCAGCTGGGAATGACTAGGTATAGGATAGGAAAAAAAGAAATTGTTCCTGCAGTTTTTCTCTGACACAATGCCATTATTACAGAGAAGTTTCATAGCTCTTTAATATAGACTCCCATCTTTGAGAAGTTCATGTTAAGGCCATCATGCCAAATGCACTTTATTTACAGCCACGCTTATTAAAAGCTCTAATAAACATTCCATACAAGAAAACATATTTGAAGTTACTGTAAAAGGAGTATTTGTTACCAAGGTAACAAATAAAATCTGTGCTACTGTTGTGTATTTTATTTTCAATGAAGGACTGAATCCTTTTCAATTATTGCGTGGGATGGGAATGTAGTAAACAAGGTTATAAATCTCTGGAATTTACTTCATGGTAATAGTACATTAAGCAGGCAGCTAGTATTCTCCATGCATTGAAATAGAACTACTATGACCCACTACTTTATAATTATGTGAGGATTATTAACACAACAGGAGAAGGAAATTGGCTACTCAGCACAAGTACCACTCTGTGTCTTACTTAATTGCATGTATCTTGGGTTAGCTGAGATAGGCAGACCTCCTAGTGTGCTTGGAATTGACAGATATACATAAAAATGGTAATAATTTACAAGATAAAGTTGGTGACAAAAATGATAAAGGTTCTCATAGGATTATTTAAATTGTTTAAGAATTTATATATTTTTTTTAGTATAAATATTATCATAGCAATCAAATTTGGAAAAAAAAAACAAAACCAAAAAAACACCATCTAACACTCCATAAGATTTAATTGAAATTTTATGTCTTATTACTATTATGTACCCTTGGATAGCATTTAAGTTTAACACTGTTATGTTGAATGAAGATATAAACTGGTAGTGAATTATTAATAAAACTCTATCTCTCCTAAATCTTACTAAAATCTTACATGATCACAGTGATCTCACTGCTTGCAAAAATTTATGCTTCTCAGCGTGCGTGTGTGTGTATAAAATAAATATAAAATGGCATTTTGTGGGTGTAAATATATATAGCTTATGATAAGACTGTATATATTTTTCGCTGTGGTTTTAAGGAAGCAATATGAAGTTAATATGAAAAATATTTGACAGATTTGCAAGATGTAAGCAATAGCAATGCCACAGTATTTAATGGAATATGCTGTTAAATGCTGTGAAGGCTAGCTCTAGTTCTGGAAACATCAAGTGTGTGAAAAACTTTATTGAGTAGTTCATGAAATAACTCCCAGGAATAATGCACACTTATACCTAAGAGTCTCATCCTATGAACCTTTACGCAGTGACACACTTGTGGGAGCACAAATGACTCTACTGGTTTTAATTACTTCATATACAACTGACCAATTTAAGGATCAATTTGTCTGTGACTGTACAGATTTTATGAGATTAATACGGAAGTAACATAGGAATAAGATTTTTGGCAGATAGTTTTGTCTAAATCTTGAAAAGAGCTTGACAAAAGGGTTAAGCATTTAAAGGAGTGTTGTAGGACTAAGTGTCTTTAATTTACCTCAATTCTAATCACAAATGGAAATTCAAATTGTTGTGATGGTCACTGGTTAACTAAATTTAGTATAATAAAAATGTCTTGAAAAGTACATAAAAGAAAACACTTTGTGTTTGTGTATTCAAGTGTATATTTTCACTTTCATCTTTGCTTTTATTAACAAAACCCAAAATACCTATTGCAAATGCACTGTGTGTAGAATATCAGCAGTGGTCTATATATACAACCAAATGCAGAGTGTTTCCATCCACAACATCAAAGACAGCAAAATGGCAAAAATGTATAATAATGTTCTGATTTTTGTCAAAATAACCCTGTGGTTTTATTCTCCTTCTTATCAGTTTCTTTCTCTGTTGTTTGATACCTAAAGGTGTAAAATAGAAACACCTAACATTATATGTGAAAACAAAAAAAAATATTGTTTTAGTTGACAAAAATGTCCTATATCAAGAATGAAATACAGTTGGCAAAGTCTTCTCTGAGGAACTTAATTGTGCTGGTTTTGGATGTGATGTAGGTAATCTTCTTCATATGGTGCTTTGTTGGATTTGTTGGAAACCCTGGAATTTCTTAGTTATTGCCGAGCAGGGCTTGTACAGCATCAAGGCCTTTTCTGCTCTTCATGTCATCTCACTAGTAAGTGGGCTGGGGATGCACAAGTAGCTGCGAGGGGACACAGCTGGAGCAGATGACCCTGGTTGGTTTGGGTTGGAACGGCCTTGCCATATGGCATCATGCTCAGTAATAAAATCTGAAAGGAAGAAGAGGGAAGAAGGGGACACTTGATGTGATGGCGTTTATCTCCCCAAGTCATTGTTACATGTAAGTGAGCTCTGTTATCCTGGAGATTGATGAACACCCACCTACTGATTGAAACTGATGAATGAATTCTTTGCTTCGCTTTCTTTGAACAAGCAACTTTTGCTTTATCTGCAAAACTGTCATTACTTCAACATACAATTTTTCTTGCTTTTGCCCTTCTGATTCTTTCCTCCATCCTACTGAAGTAGATTAAGTGGCTGGGTGAGGCTCAGCTGCCTCCCAGGTATAATCTACAGCATCAGACTAGATATATTTTCCTTTAGCTCAGTTTTACTACATTATGACTGAGGTTTTGAGAAAATTCCTTAGAATCTGCTAATGCAAGTTCATTCAGAGCTCTTATTATTCAGAATAGACAAAATACATCTATGTTTTGTTCAAACATTGTTTTGGTCAAATATTTCTGTTAAATACCATTGTTGATGGCATTAGATAAGTGATTCTGTTTTCTGAAATGTAATTGGAAAAGAGATTTTACTATTTCATTGCTGTTTCACAGTCCCATTTTAACTGCTTGAGACTGTGAGTGTCTCTCATTTTCCTTCTGGGGACTAATGAAATTGGACCATTAGGCAAGACTATCTTATTTTTCCATTTTAATATAACATAGTTTATTGTTAATAAACATTTTAAGGTAAAGCTTTGTTACACAAATCTTCACAAAAAAACCCACGATTTAATCTTTCTGTTTCAACTTTCAGGTATGATTGTTGGTTAAGTAAGCAAATTGTTTGTTGATTAACTAAAAAGAAAAATGACAGATTTATGGAAGTTCAGAATCCTGTTTCTGAACTAATAAAATTGTTAATTCTGGAAAATACTATTTTGAAAATTGATGACAAATCAGAAGTAGAACACATTCTAGAAAATGTAAAAAATATTTTCAATTGTTAAGTTTGTTTTGATGTCCGTGAGAGGACTTCAGAATGTCAGTTTTATAATTCTTTTTTTTTTCAGCCAACTTTTACCAATCTCATTACAGCCAAAGGACTATGGAAATCAATAAAGTGAATTGTCAGTGTCTCATTTCTAGTCACGGCAACTCAGTTTAGACATCTATTCTAGACGGGAGATCCAGGCAGTATCACGCTGGAAAGCAAAATGGGATTTGAAATAAAATACAAATATGGATCTGGATGACAAGTATTTTACACTAAAACAGTGGGATTTACTTTTCTACTTGGTAAATAGGAAAAAAAAACAACCAAAACTACTTTTCCTATACATATATTTTGAAAAAATAAATAGTCCATTTGTATCTTTTTGAAAGCCATACATGCCAAGAATAACAGTTTTGAAAATAACAAAACTGACAGTTATTAGGGAGAGAATCCAGGATGCTTCATCATGACAGAATATTGTTTCCTATGACTGTTGACTGATTTCTTTAGTTATAATAAAAAATACTCTTTAGAAAAACCAAACCAACCAATCAAACAAACAACAAAACAGAAAACACTAAATGAAATATGGGAATATTTCAAAGAATACGACCTATAAATATCTAATGACATCCAGCCCAGATTATAACAGACTGTCAGCATAACATAACTGTTTGTTCCATGTTGGAAGGGCTGGAGATGAGACAATTCCTTGCAGTTCAGTCTTCTTCAAATTCCAATAAAAATGTTCATTTTCATTCTCTTACCCTCACTGAACCAACCAGGCCTGTAACTGTGCTCCTCTTATACTCTCTGTCACACTGGGCATCATTATTCCATGGCAAGGAAATATGATGACAACAGTATTCAAAGCAGGAAAATTCCTCATTCTGCTTGAATATGGGTTTAATTTTTTTCATGCTCATCTAGACTTGCCCAACAATGAATTTCAACAGTATGAAGAGCCTGGGACAATGGCAGGTTTGTTATTAAGAGAAGATGATATAAAAAACCCAAGGAGATTAACAATTTCGTAAAGGCCATTTTTATAACTAGGTGTACCTTATAGACTAAGTAATTTTATGTAATTCTTTTGACTAATAACAATGTGTATATTAGGATTTTTAGAAATGCAGTTTTTTGTACTAAAAAAACGTTCCTAAACAAAAACCTCAAGACCTGTAAAAGGTCCTGACTTTCCCGTCTAAAATTAAAATCAGATTGATGAATAATAACAAGAAAAAGAATTAATTTTACTTTGTAAGATATATCTAACAGGCATTTACAATGTATATTTGTGTATAAAGAACAAGATAATATTAGTTCATTTGACAAGCTCTTGTTTTAGAAATTTATATATTTAAAAATAATGTATTTAGCATCTACATTTTTGGACCTCTTTCTGCTGAGGGAAAAACCAAATATTTCGTTGAAATAGTTTTTCAATATTTTCAACAATCCTCTACTCTTTTCCATTTAAAAAAAATAATAAAAAATAAAGAAACAAAAAAACCTCCACACATAAAAAAAGCTTATTCAATTTGTTTTCAATGAAATTACTCTCCAGACTCTTCAGCACCTTCTTACAGAGCTGTTCTCTTGGAGCAGTAATTTTGTCCTCAAAGCAGTGCTCATCTGATTTTACCTCTGCAATCATTGTTCCATATGAACTTATTCCCATGGACAAATTTAAAAGCACTAATGCAGCTTTATCTGTTTGGTCTCTCCTGTTATCAACATTTGCTGAGCATGAGGACCAAAAATATAGTGTTTTTCAATAAGTACCACCAAGTTTTTATTCAACTCTCATGAGAGTGCTACACGTTTTGGCTCTCAACAATATCACAGGTGATACTTCTGGGCAATCAAAAAAAATTGGCTCTAGCCTGTAGCCAAAAAACTAACACCAGATTTCTGAATAGACCAGGAAAAAGAGTCATCAAAGAAAAAGGCTTCTCAGGGGTTTGCAGAGCTCTTTCAGGGTCTGTAGTATTTTGCTGCTTTTCTCACAGCTGAGTAAACAATAGGTAATGGGCATCAGAAAACAATTTCTGGGAAACTATTTTTAGCTAAACCCAACATTTTTGTCTGGTTTATCATAATCCTAGGGATGGTCGCACAGTTCTAAAAAGAGGGAATAAATTAAGAAGGTCCCTCTGCATTCTGAGATGTTGGACTCATTTGTTATCACGAATTGGAAGTAAGTCTCTAACTTCAGTGTACTTAAAAATGAAATTAGAGGTGTTTTATGACTCCTTCCTCTACCAAGCTCTTCTTTCTGAAAGCTCTGATTGGACTGGTCTGTTGAATTTTTTGTTTAATTCAATTTGCCCATTCTTTGGTTTTCATAATCCTCTATCATCTTTTTTTTTTATAATGTATTCCCCTCTAAGGTCTTTTCTGCAATGTACTTTTCTTGTTATGTATCAGATATGCTTTTTATTTTGAGCAGCATTTCTACTTTGTAAGTAATGCCTTTTACCAAGAAGACAAAGTCTTGACTCGAGTTATAGCCATGACTATCTGCTTACGTAGGGAAGAGCTCAACTATACTCAAACCTAGCTGCTTTCTACAATGGAGTGACTGCATGAGTAGACAAGGGAGGAGAAATGGATGTCAGCTATCGGGACTTCTGAAAGGTCTTTGACACAGTCCTCCACAACATCCTCCTCTCTAAATTAGAAAAATATGGATTTGATGGGTGGGCTGTTAGGTGAATAAGGAATTGGTTGGATAGTCACACTCAGAGGGTGTGATTAACCCAGAGGGTCAATGACTCAATGTCCAGATGGAAACAGGTGATAAGCAGTGTCCCTCAGAGGTCTGTGCTGGGATCAGTGCTCTTCAATATCTTCATCAATGACATAGACAGTGAGATCGAGTTCACCCTCAGCAAGTTGGCAGATGACACCAAGCTGAATCATGAAGTTGACATGCCAGGACAGTATGTCCTCCAGAGGGACTTCGGACAAGTGGGCCCATGTGAACCTCATGGGGTTCAACAAGGCCAAGTGCAACGTCCTGCACCTGGGCTGGGGCAATCTGCATTATCAGTACAGGCTGGAGCATGATGTGCTAGAGAGCAGCCTCACAGTATTTCTCCTACAAAGACAGGTTGTCTCCACCACCTCTCTGGGCTACCTGTTCCAATTTTTCACCACTCTTATAGGAAAGAACTTTTTCCCAATGTCCAATCCAAATCTATCCTCCTCCAGTTTAAAACCATTGTCCCACATCCTGTTGCTATATGGCCTTCTAAACAACCCTTCCCCAGTTTTCCTGTAGACCCCCTTTAGGTACTGGAAGGCCGCTATAATGTCTCCCTGGCGTCTTCTCTTCTCAAGGCTGAACAGCCCCAAATTTCTAAGCCTGTTTTTGTAGGACAGGTGTTCCAGCCTTCTAGTAATTTTTATAGTCTTCCTTTGGACTCTGTCCAACAAGTCCATGTCCTTCTCGTGTTGAGGGCTCCAGAGCTGGACACAGGTACTCCAGGTGAGGTGTCAGTGGGCTGGAGTAGAGGGGCAGAATCACCCCTCTCGATCTGCTGGCCATGATTTTTTTGATGCAGCCCAGGATGCAATTGGCCTTCTGGGCTGCAATTGCACATTGTTGGCCCATGAACTGCAATGCAGAAATGAGAAAGAGGGATCAATGAATAGGAGATGATTAAATAGTATTTATCACACAGAAACATAATGTTTAAGTTAACAGAGAGGATCCGCTACACAAGTGTTTCTGACCCAAAACAAGACTTGTAATCACTTCTTGCAGGTAGCTTACTAAAAAAATTGAGTATTGGGTCACACACAATAAACACAGAGCTGTAAAAAATAGTCTTACTTTTCCCATACTACAATCCGAACAGGATCTATTAGATACCTTTTTTAAAAATGTCTCAATAACAATTCAGAAGATGACAGCAGAACAGAATAATGCTGCACAGTCAATACAGTTCTCACACAAATGTATGAGCTCTAATGCGGATACCCTACACTTTACAGCTAGCTGTGCCGGCAGCACTGAATTGCAAAATTAAGACTTTCTTCCTTGAGTTCTTTTCTAAATATATAAATGTAACTCTTGCTTGTTAATAATGAAAAGAGACCGTGACCAGCCGAGTACAGCTCATGTTGGGAGTTTGTCTGCAAGAATGGACAGATAAGACACTTGTACACAAGATGTGCATGGGAGTGAACGGGAGATTATGATCAAGACAGATCTGGGAAAGTCTGTTCTCTCTGAGTGATGAGAGAGTGATTGAAGGACTACATGAGCTAATAACAATCATGGCTGCATAGTCTAGTCTTTAGTTTGTAATCCATAAATAGTGCTTCTTGCTAATAAACTTTGTCTTAGCTTCTCTCAAGAGCTGAATCTGTGCCTTTCAGCCTGCTGCATTCTGATAAATGGTTTAATTTTATTGTTCAATTTAGAAAAAATAAAGTTTTGTGATGATATTAAACCTCACACTTAATTATGCTTTTCGTAAAAATATTTTTACTGAGTAGTCTGCTTTACATGTCGCTAATGCTTTCCTTTTATCTATCCAATATAAATGTCTGGCTTGCACGAGGATCTTGCACATTCCAAATTAATTTTGCTAGTTTGCTCAAACAAACACTAGGAAACTATTTAATAGGGACAGGAGACCTGGTCACTTCCTCTGTGTAATTGTATTTGAAAGGGTAACAAAAGTGATGATGCTATAAAATTAAAATCCTACTCATGGGCCTGAAAATCATACTCATGGGCCTGGCAACCACTCGAACCACACCACCTAAATCACAGTCGATGTTGGCTGGGTCTGGGAGAGTGAAAAACCACCCAGGGTAGGAGCAGATCAGGTCTGGGAACACCTAGAGAACCTGAAGGTGCGCAAGCCTATTGGACCTGATAAGATACATCCACGGGTCCTGAAGGAACTGGCTGCTGAAGTTGCTAGGCCACTGACCATCGTAGCTGAGAGATTCTGGCAGTCTGGTGAGGTTCCCACAGATTGGAAAAGGGCGAACATAACCCCCATCTTTAAAAAAGGGACTAAAGACAACCTGAGAAACTACAGACCAATCAGCCTTATCTCTGTGCCAGGTAAAATCATGGAACAGATTCTCCTGGTAGATGTACTAAGGCACATAAAAAATAATCAAGTGGTTAGTGACAGCCAACATGGCTTCACTAGGGACAAGTCGTACCCAACTAGTTTAGTGGCCTTCTACGACAAAGCTACAGTGCTGGTTGACATGGGAAAAGTAACCAATGTCATTTTCCTGGACTTGTGCAGGTGTTTGACACTGTCCCACGTGACATCCTTGTCTCTAAGATAGACACGGATTTGACAGATGGACCACTTGGTGAACAAAGAACTGGCTGGAAGGTCGCACTCAAAGAGTTGTGGTCAATGGCTCAATGTCTACATGGAGACCAGTGTCAAGTGGTGTTCCTCAGGGGTCTGTTCGATGTCCAGTGCTGTTCAACATCTTTGTCAGCAACATGGATGACGGCACTGAGTGCACCCTCAGTAAGTTTGCCGATGACACCAAGCTGTGTGGTGCTGTGAACTCACTTGAGGGAAGAGA
Source organism: Apaloderma vittatum (assembly GCF_000703405.1). Taxonomy (NCBI): domain Eukaryota; kingdom Metazoa; phylum Chordata; class Aves; order Trogoniformes; family Trogonidae; genus Apaloderma; species Apaloderma vittatum. The sequence continues at coordinate 14,377 of NW_009709773.1, forward strand.
TGCCATCCAGAGGGACTTTGATAGGCTAGATAGCGGCCTCCAACTAGACTCCATCCCATTGACTATGACTCTCTGGCTTCTTTCCTTCAGTCCGTTCGTAGTCCACCTCACTACCCGATCGTCCAGCCCACACTTCCTCAGTTTATCCTTGAGGATGCTGTGGGAGACTGTGTCAAATGCTTTACTGAGGTTGGTATCTTTAGGACTTGCTACTACACTGAACAAGAAAAGATGATGTTCCAACAGGATCTTGATATTCCCACTCTGTGATTTTCTGTTATCTGTTGCACTGCTTGCTAATATTTTGCTTTCTATCTGACAGCTGTAAACATACATGACCCAAGAAGCAAAGAAGCTGGACTTTTCCTTGAAAAACAAATGAGAGATATACCTACACAGATAAAATCTATCGGTTACCTCATGAGAGAAATGATTCAAACAGCTCTGTATTGACTCAGTCATCCTCTTTTGACAGGTACTTTGGAACAACTTCCTTCTGTTACATTCTTACTGACTGTGAGGGATTGCTAAACAAACGTCTCAACAGTCTGGTCCTTTTCCGAACCTAAAAAGGACAAAGCCGCCTGCTTGGCCCCTGTCCGTGTCAGTGCTGGGGCGATTTAGCACTTTGCTGAGCCCCTCCCCCAGCCCTGCACCAGTGGAGCTGTGGGGAGAAACAGGGCTTGGAGCTGGGGGGACAAACAGGGCTTGGAGCTGGGGCTGCAAGAAGCCGGAGACAGAGGGGTGACCCCCCTCAGAAGCCCCCGCCGTCCTCCAGACCCGTTCCCGGTAATTTTCCACAAAGGCTGAACAACACAATGCGGCGGGACCATGACAGGAGAAAGGCGCTCACCCCGGGCACTCAGGGCGCTCTCACCCACCACAGGAAGGTTGCTGCGTGTGCCGGGGTAATCCCGGCATCCGGGGGAGGTGTCTTTCCTCTCCTGTCGCTTTCCTTTCTCTCTCTTGCCAGTTCCGCCAAAAGGGTTTCATATTTTTCATAGATATTTTCATAGAATGGCATAGGCTGGAAGGGACCTTAGAGAACATCTAGTCCAACCTCCCTGTCGTGGGCAGGGACGCCACCTCTCGACTAGACCAGGAAACACATGGGGACTGAGCAGGAACCCAACCTGTGACCTCGGTGTTGTCATTGTTGTCAGCACCGTTCTCAAACCACTGAACTAACTGGCCCCCAGTTACCTGTGGCAAGGCCAGTTCCTTTGTTTCCTCTAATGGCTCTTTATTGTGAGGCGTATTAATAGCATCAAGTGCGCAACTGAAACACACCCGTGTTAGTTCTTTGTTGACTGATGTTGATTCACCTTTATCCTGGCCTGGGAATCAGCGAACCTGAGTCATCCTCCTGTAAACTCTGGACGTGACACTGATTTACTAGTTATGGGTCACGAAATTTCGAAGCTGAATAAACCTCTACCAGTGCAGGATATCTATGTGAGCAGGATACATGATTCCTATATAGTGCAGCATCTGGAGTTCTTATCCTATAATGAGGAGCTGCAAGTAGGGAATAAAAAAAAAAAGTAATAAAAAACCCCTCACAAACCCCAAAACCAGGTAGAATACCGTGGTAGTTAAGCATATTTCTGCTGACAGGGGTTGCAGTAGTTAATCTGGCACAGTCCATGCAAACAGGCTGATAAAACCTGCAAATAGCAAACCCTAATTTCGCTTGCTGACATCCCTCTTTGGTGCGATCTGCTGATTGCTTATCAGGTCTTCCTTCTCCAGCTTCCTCTCTCAGCTGACTTGGGCTGTGACCCAAGAGCTTGAAGCCAATCAACTGTTATTCAGGCCATGAATATTCCAGCAGGACGTCTGCTAGAATGTGACACATTCATTCACGTCCTATTGCACGCAGCAAATGGATTTTATTGGTAAGAAATGTCTGCCTATTTGAAGTCTACACCTTTCAAATGCACTTACTCTAAAACTACATCTTTCTCTTAATAATGTTAATTCCTACTAAGTTCAATCATATTAAAGACAAAATCTCCTAACAGAAGTGTCTGGAATATTTTCTGTCCTGTATATCATCTGTGTGTCTCATTCTGATGCTGTTACATGTCCCTCTATATTCCTGCCAGCATATTTTATTTCTTTGTACAGTTAGTGTGCTTATTGAGAAAAGTCACACAGCAGGTATGTAAAGAAAGGTGGAAGGATACTTAAACATATGCCTGTTTTTAAACATACGAGTAATTGAACTGTGTATATGCTTTAAGTTAGGTTTAGTTTAACACTGAACCTGTGAGGTTCTGGAAGATCAGTATTACATATGTAATTATACGTGACATGAAGCATTGTTATGTTTTCATACATCTTCAGATGTTTTCCAGATATCTTGACATCACTTTTATTTTAAAGAATAAGGAATATAAACAGATTTTTCCAACGCTAATTTTAGGGAGTCTTAGCTCATGGAGAACATTATGTTTTCTTAAGCAAGCAAACTATCTGAAGAAAACCAAACCAACCAACCAAAAAATGATACAGAAGACACTATGAAGGAAGCTTTATTACTAAGAGATCTATGCCCATCCTGTGCTGCAGACATTCTTTCCCCATGTTGACTAATATCACATTGAGTAGGATTGCAAACTGACATAAAGTTATGGTCAAATTATTTATTAAGCAAAACAGATCTTAGGAAACTTGATAGAAAAACCTTGGCTTTTATTGCAGTCTTATTTTTTCCCATTTCTTGAAGCTGGGTGTCATATCTATAGAAAGGTATTTGTTTGGCCTCTTTAGTTTTTAAAGCCTGAAAAAACTGGGGAACAAACAGCTGGTCCTGATCAGAGCAGGCACTGAATTTTCACGTTTGCATTACAAATATGAAGGCCCACACATGAGACTCTTGGCTAAAGCAGTACAACATTTTTGTAACATTACTAGCAGTTATATCAGGTTATGAGTGATTTATTACTGTTAATGGGATCCAGAACCAATGAGACTCTTTAATGAAAAAATAATTCAACTTCCATAAGTGAGTTTGGGAAGAGTAAATGCATATAAGACATCCACACACAAACATAAACTATACTTTTCTGCCTACAGTTCTTCTCTTGTGAAAGACTGGTACTGCAAGTCAGAAACCTGTGTAGTAGAAGTGGACACTAACAGAAGTGGAAATCATAGAATCAGAGAACAGTTTTGGTTGGAAGAGACCTTCAAGATCATTGAGTCCAACCTTTTTCCTAGCCACCACTAAACTATGTGCCTCAGCACAACATCTACCTGTCTCATAAACACCTCCAGGAATGGCAACTCAATCATTTCCCTGGGCAGCCTGTTCCAATGCGCAAAAACCCTTTCGGTAAAGAAATTCTTCATAATATCCAACCTGAACCTCCTCCAGTGTAATTTAAGGCCCAAAAATCATGGGGAATGGGAGAGGTGCCTGAGGACTGGAAGAAAGCCAATATCACTCCAGTCTTCAAAAAGGGCAAGAAGGAGGACCCTGGCAACTACAGACCAGTCAGCCTCACCTCCATCCCTGGGAAGATGATGCACCAACTCACTCTGAAGGTCATCTCTAATCAATAGGAAGAAAAGAAGGTTATCAGGAGTAGCCAGCATGGATTTACTAAGGGAAAATTCTACTTGACTAATCTGATATGCTTCTACGAAGGCATGACCAAATGGGTTGATGAAAGTAGAACAGTAGATGTCATATAACTTGACTTCAGTTAGGCTCCTGATACTGTCCACCATAACATCCTCGTAGGTAAACTCAAGAAATGTAGGATAGATGATTGGACCGTGAAGTGGATTGCAAACCGACTCAGTAAGAGAGTTCAGAGGGTTGTGATCAGTGACACAGAGCCATGCTGGAGTCCTGTGGCCAGCGGTGTTCCCCAGGGACCAGTGTTGGGTCCAATTTTGTTCGATATTTTAATCAATGACCTGGACAAGGTTGATAGAGAGTACCCTCAGCAAGTTCGCTGAT
>NW_009709774.1:0-27359 GCF_000703405.1 Apaloderma vittatum
GTCAGGTGGGGGTCGGGCTCTTCTCCTGGACTCTACTACTGACAGGATGAGAGGGCACGGCCTGAAACTGTGTCAGGGGAGGTTTAGGTTGGATCTCAGGAAGCACTTCCTCACAGAAAGGGTGATCAGGCACTGGAATGCACTGCCCAGGGAAGGGCTGGAGTCTGTTTAAGGAGAAGCAGGATGTGGCACTTAGTGCCATGGTCTGGCCAATGTGGTGGTATTGGGTCTTGATCTCAGAGGTCTTTTCTAACCTCAACAATTCTGTGATTCCGTAAATGCGTGGTCTGAGACCCTAGTAAGTGTAACTGCTCTGTTCCTGAGGTTGTATGAGACTACTCATTCACCATCGTTGACTGGCTGTGCATTATGAACATTATTACTGGCAGAAATCACCCCACATCAGAGAAGAGATCTCAATTCTGAGACTACTTTTTGTCACCTAAAATCAGCTTTTTTGCCAAATTCCCCATAACAGAAATTCAAGTTGCATGTTGGTAAGGATTTTCTATAAAGATAGTCCTAGCAGTGTTTCCAGAAAGACTCAATTCCATAAACAGCCTTCACAAACAAAACTGACTAATTTATACCAGACAAATAGCAGAGAGATACGTGATTTACATCTTAGCTTCACAGTTTGATCATTTTCTTAGTATCTTGGCTTGATCAGATCATTCTCTTTTTTTGTTGTTGTTTTTCACAATGAGAAAAAGCTTTCCAAAGTCTTAAATATGAAAAAAATCTGCAACTATTCAGCCATTCCAAAGGAGACCCACTAGCTGCAGTCTTTAGACAAGCACAAAAGTCAAGAAAGCATTTGATGTACCACGTAAAGGAAGCTCCATTCACCTCGTGCATCTTCACACACACACTGAGATACCAACTAAATAAGAAAAGCCTCCACAGCACATGTCTGTCCACAGCATTTAATGATAAATGTATGAAGGAATATCAGAAAGCTTACTCATTTTCTTCTACAACTATAAAGTTCTATTATCTTTGTTAGTGAAAAATACCATAGATCTTTCTGCAGATTATGTACTCATGAGAAGCCATTTGCAGATCTTCAGAGGTGAGAACAAGTGCTCCAAAACATAAATTCAGAACATATCTTGAAAGTTGGTCGATGAAAATGAATAATTGCTAGATACATAAGATCAGCATAGGAGCATTAAGTGCATAAATAAGAAGTGTACAAATATTATGTATAAATAATAGACTACAAAATTGCTGAAGCAGCTACCTCACAAAGTAAGGCATAAAAGTACCATTGATCATTATAACTTTACTGCAGTAATTTCTCGATGCTAATGTCTTCTTATATTAATCAAGAGCACACTGAAGTAGCAGTATTAGTTACACAGAAGGATATTCCTTTCAATCTAATCTAATTGGGGAGTATAAGAACATGGAATGAAGAGGAATCATGTTTTCAATGGAGAAACAAATGAATTGGAGCACCTGCCCTCTGGGTTTCTGTGACATGCACTTTTTCACACAAGGTTTGTCCTAGTTACAACTTTTTCTCTTTACCACTATGATAAAATTACAATCAATCATCAGGCTCTCTCTTGTCATAAAACAGAAAGATGAATCTGTCACAGTTTGAATTGCTGTTACAGTATACTTAGAGTAAATTATCTACTCATGGATGACAGAAATCCTGCCAATTAGACAAAATTATTTTGACCTCTTAAGTGTCATCAGATTGTTACTGCAATCAGTGACACCCTAGCTTTCAAAATTTGAGATTTAAAAAGTTTAATTGTGCATTCTGCACTTAGAATACCTTAGTATACAGTTTCAGCTCTTACTAAATCCAAGCCGTTTCAAAAAGTAAAGATCGTACTGCAAACTACATGAACTTAGTATAGGATACTTAGCTTCTAAGCATTAGATTTTTGTCATCCATAACATATCACTAAATTAGTACCATTGTCAGGATGGGCTTTGCTTCCAGGTAGCATTTCTCTCTATCAAAATATGGCTTCTTCAAATTCTGAACATCCTCTTTGTGTTACTATTAAACTATTCTGCAATAGCAATATTTCTGAACAAAGCACTCTTATCGTAGGGTACCCAACATTGCTGAGGGTTAGATAACCTTGGTGGTGCCACAACATTTGTAATTCTCCAGTACGATCAATTATCTCACAATGATGTCCTGTGTCAGAGAACTTTGTAATGTAATGAGGACTTGAATTTTTTTCCTGAGAAAGAAAAGATCTGCTTTGACTGGTATAGAGAAACATTCATACATGGGTCACTGACTGACAAGGGAATTTCAAATCACTCAGTAATAGAAAATGATAGTAGACATTTATAGCTCTACATCTCACAATGATCTCTAGGCTCATTATAAAAAGTATGATTTGTCAAATAAAAATCATGTGACATGAAGAAAATAATAAATTTTAAATCTTATATATCAGTTAAGAGGTAGCCTAATATTTGAGAGCACCTACACTAACCACTCTCTGTAAATAAAAGAAAACAAGAATAAAAGACACAAAATAAAGCATAATCTTCAAGGCTTTCAGACAACTGGTTAACAGGTCAGGAGCACAAGTAGCGTTCTCCTCTATCCCTCCAGTTACAGGGAATGATGAGGGAAGACATAGGAAGAGTCTGAATAACAAGGGAAGAAAGAGTTCTCCAAAAAATTGAGATGTGTTAACAAATGCATCAGAGAATCAGAGAAAGCTGCAGCTACTACTGTGCAAGTATTTTATACATTAAACTGTTATTTCATAGAATTCAGGAAAAAAATTAGAAATTAAAGTAATCAAACTCTTACATGAACTAGATGAAGGATTCCTGCAAGCGTAAGCTATTTGTCCTGTTGTTATTCACAGAGTGCCTATAAGCTTAAATTCCTTAACAATTCTGGCAATCATCTGACCATGGAGAAGTTTAGAATTGTACACTACATCCGTTAGAAGAGACCTCCAGAAATCACCTGGTCTAATCCCATGCTCACAGCAGGGGTGACCGCAGTCATATTGGGAAGTTAGAGGGCTTCACTTTGAAATAAACCAAAGTTCAAATGTTCATGCCTACAAACATCCATTTCTCGCCAGAGTATCAAGCACTGACATTAAAAATGGAAATTAAAAGAAGAAATATTTCAACATAAGCCAGCATTTGATAAAATTCAATCTAAAAATCTTCAGAGCAATAAAATATATCATCTCACAAGCAGGGCATGAAAACAATCAACACTAAGACATCCCAGTAAACATGTCACAAACTTTATTGAAAGAGGGTGATAAATAAAAAATGATTGATAACTATACTGTGTAAGCTAGAATGTGAGGCAAAAAATGTCTTCATTCATCTACACAACTTCCTATTTCTTTGCAATAGATTTTAAGATTTAATGGTACAGTACCACCTTCAACAAGAAAGAAAAAAGAAACACTTTAGACTGTTAAACATTGCTAAAGTTAAAATACTACAACATCTGTGAATAACAATGACAAATGAATGATGTATCTGCAGGATATTGCTGTATAACTGGCATTGCTTTTAGAGAGTTGGTTCCTAAATCTTTAACATTGTATGAAGAAACCTAATAAAACCCTGTAGCTTAGATCTATTTTCTTGCTGTAAATCAATTTGAAAATTTTCACACTGTGATAAAAAAAAAAAGAGCGATTGTCATAAAGTTCTCATGTGACGTTTAATTCTAAGTAAAAGTCAAACAGATAGGTTTATCAAATAAAAGTAAAACACTGGACCAGAAGACAATGGCTTTCAGAAGACTGGCTTTTCTCCTAAGGATGCTGCCTGACAGCCAGATGTGTGCTCCTTCAAATCCACTATTACTGCAGACACCCAGGAAGAAAGGACAGGTATTCTCTCTCATCTCTCCAACCCTGTATCACTTAGCCCTTTGCAATCTAGCTATTTCTGTAGAACAAAAATAAGTATCAGCCAATTCCTAGAACAGAGCATGAGTAAAGTAGCTAGCAACTAAACCTCAAGATACTGCAGAAAACTACTGAGATTTTCAGCAGTTCCAGTTCTGTCCTTACATGCTAGCAGCAACTGAACAAGAGATACCTCCCTCCAAACACCATGAAACAGTGGGTGACTGGAACTGGAGGCTAGATTACCTTAATCAACTTGGCAAAATCTGTTTATTTCTGACTATAACCTTGTTTTATTTCTACAGTAACATTAGAGATAGATTTAACAAGGAAGGCTTCTAGTTTCTTGACTGAATGTTATATTGGGAAATAAAACTATGCAAGTTATAAACGTGTTAGTCTTAATCTTAGATCCTACTTATTTCACAATAATTACTTTTTTTCCATAGGAATAAAGCAGGGAAAAAAGTCTTTCATTGTTACAGTGGAGATAGAGACCTGATGATATTCAAAAATTACTTGACTAAGTCAGTTACACTAAGGTAATTTTCCCTCATTTTAAAATAAAATCCAAAGGAATTTAACTAAATAATTGACTCTGTCATACATTCAGTGAAGGTGGAAACTACTCTGTTTAAAAATTGTAATTCAGGGAAGTAACAACAAAATTTTTCTTGAACTCTCAAAATATACCAAATTTCAACATTATGTAAAGTTAGTTTTTTGACTATAAATGTTGCAGAAGCCTCTTTCTTGGTTTGGCACAAGCAGTCACTTGTGTATTTAAGTGAATATGTGTTGTCATGTAGTTACCAGGCTCCTGCTCTTCTTCCTTCCCCATGCGCTGCTCTGATCAAGTTCTGGATTCTTATTCTTTGTTCCTTTGTGTTATGATACTTAGTTTTAAGCACTTGATTTGTAGTTTCCCAAAAGCCGACAACTATTTTTTTCATAACAAAATTAATGTTCTTGGTAGAAAGGATGCGACTCATATCCTCCAAATACGGAGGTAAGTATGACATCAAAAACTTGCACTAGACGTCATCAGTATATTCTTAATCAACGTTAGGAGCTTTCACACATGTGCAAGCACCCTACTGCTAGAGCAATTCATCCTCCATATTTATATTTTGAATGATTTTACTCTCCTAGCACAGGGTGAAAACTAACAAAACAAAATTAATCAACTCTTTAAAACAAGAGAGTTGGATGCTTTTGTAAAACGTGGCCCTCAGTAATTTACCTAAAATCACAAATGAGTTGTGTGCCAGAAGAAAGATTTCACCTGGTTTCCTGTGAATTATTTACTAATACATTGGTAACTGAACAATCATTTCCAGCTTCAGAAACTTCCATTTTTCTCATGCATACTTATGGATTCATCATAATCTATTGTCTTAGAGATGATGAACACCTGTAGTATTTTGTACTCCTGCCACCTTTCTTTCACTCAAGAATCTCAAAGAACATTACAATGAACAAGACTCACCTTCTTATCCTAAACCAGCAGTACAATGAACGCTGCAGATGGAAATACAACATGTAATATCTAAATTATGCAGTTTTAATTCACCAAGTAGCATTTTACCTTTATGATTAATAGCCCTTAATCGTAGTTACATACTAACACCACAGTATGCTACGCTTAACAAGGGTAAGCAAGTTCATATAAACAACCAGCATACATTTAAGTCCTATGGACTTTTTTGGCTCCATCCACAAGGGAACAAAATTGATACTGATCAAATATTTCTCAAATCATCTCTAAGTGATATAGTAACAAAGCGGCATCAGATTCAAATAGAGAAAATCATACAGTTCATTCAAGGAACAGAAAAATAAAAATACATCTGCCACACACACAGAAAAATGGGTTTCACTTGGGTTTCTTCCAACTCAGGTGAACTCAGAAGTGCAAACTATGTAGTAAATCAGAGGGTCAGAAGCAGAAAAAAAAGATTGGGAAAACTTGATAAAGACTCAAAAATGTAGCCCTCATACAGAAATATTAACAAACTTTAAAAAAAATAAAAATCAAACACCACAAAGCCCAAAATATCTTAAGTATCAAAGAGCTTACACAATTGTAAACGAGATATTTTTTAATTCTCAAAAAAAAATAAAATAGAGGACAAACATTTAGGTAAAAACAAATGTCCTCTTTTACTATGCTTAAAGGTAATGATCCATTTGGCACACATTTAGACAAATTATATTGTGTAATACTTCTATTGATCCATAATATGCTTATAATATGCCACTTTATAATCAGAAGAGTGCTGCTGCTTTAGTGACTGAAATTTCTGCAAACACAATTAAATTACAAATGGGCTGCAATAAATATGGTTTACCCTTAAACTTACATTTTACATCATTAATATACAGTTAGCGCATCTAGCAAGAAAGTCAGTCATTCACCATCCTCACTGTGAACCTATTGGAAAAGCTGTTCTCTTTTAAGCCAGATATGAATGAGAGCTTGGTCATTTGAACTGTAGAAATCGAAGGATGATCATACTACTTTCTTCTTCTCTTACTGGGTGAGCTATTCAGGCTTGGAATAGACTTCTGAATATATTAAGTAAAACAATTCAAGCAAATTTTACTTATTCCCCTCTCAAAATGCTTTTATTTAATGAGTTTTGTATGCTGCCATCCAAATCATGCAATCCACTTTTGAATCTCTAACTTCCCAAATCTTTATCCCTGAAACCAAATTTTTCATTGTCACACACAGGGACTGTACCAGACTTCCATCTCAAATAACTTTCTTTCCATGCTTTTCTTCTGCATTTGCCAAATGCTTCTTTTTTATTTTAGCCTATTTTGGTCTAAGAGTATTTATCTTTCTAGAAATACCTCTGTCCCCATTCATCAGCTCATTTCTCCTTTCCTACTTGCCCCCTCACCTAGATCAATATCAGATCTCTTGAAATAGATCCCTTAAAGAAATATTTCCTAATAATTATTACCTCTGTGACGCATCTTCTTTTGCCTATAAGCTGTTCGTGATGGGTTGGGGAAAATTCTACCATTACTTCAAATATCTTTCAAAACCACAATATTAATATACTTTTAAAAGCATTTATTGGTCCTATTTAAATATGCACCAATGAAAATAAGATGTTGTTCAGCCCTGAAGCAAAGAATGAAATATAACATTGATGTAAATCACTTAAGTTAGGTGCATCAATAATTTAACAACACTTACAATGGATAACTATTTATACTTCTTCAGTGAATACTATAATGCAGAAAAGTATTTGAATATATTATGCTTTCAGCCTAAACAGTACAAAGTAAGAGCAAATATTTTCCTTGACTTATCGTGAGTTTTAATTAAACATGTAAAATGAGCTAAAATTACTTTATCGGTTCAATTGTAATATAGCACAGAAATATCACATTCCTATGCATAGGTTTTAAAATGAATAAACCTCTATGAGACTACAAAAGAATGCCAATAAAATGTCCTGTTTCTATGTCCCAGTTGGGGAGGAGTGGGGGGAGGAGGAAAAGGAAAAGATCTGGGAGAAGGAAAAAAAAAAAAAAAAGAAAATTTAAGCTACTGCTTCTAAATTAATACACAGTTACACTGATTCATCCAAGAGATCTGAAGGAGTTAAACATCCAACTCTCTTCAGCATTAAATGTTGGTTTATAAAACTCTAATGTTTTAAGACTATGTATTGATTATTTTAGTTACAAGTACATCATTATATCAATAAACATTAAAGTTAACATTTTAAACTTAGGAAATGAGAAAAATGTACCAAACAGAACTAATGATAGCAGAGAGATGGCAATTTCTTAAACATAAAAATCCTTCAATTAAAAACCCTTCTAAGTTGGCTGAGTTATCAATAAGCTGTGGGAACCAAAACTGCAGAGAAAAGATAAAACAAAAAAGACAATCATTATGATAGATATAACTTGTATTTATAATGGTGTGGTTTTGTTTTTTCCTTTTCTAGAAGGATGTTCTGATTTCTAAGAGTTGGCACACGTTTTGATTTAAAGAGTACTTAGAGCTAGCTAATTAAATATTTGTGGTACTCAGAGTACCAAAAAGGAAAATACAAGCGAATAATAAATTAAGATACATATTTTGTTGATGCTATTAACAAGTTTATAAGCATATGGTTAGGGAAAATTTTGGGAGCAAGGAATGGGCACACAATTGCATGGTTACAACTTACCTATCCTGTATGAACAGTGAAGGATGTTACCATTGGGATCAAATCTGATCCAAAAGTGTGGAAAAGAGGAGGGCTGTTCCCAGCTGAAACGATCCCAGGCTTCACCTTCCAAGAGCTAGTATGTATATACACACCACTAGTGCATATCCTCATACAGCCAGTCACTCATATACTCTTTCGTTTATACTGGAGGGAAAGAAATTCCTGACTGCTCTTTCCACTGTCTTTTCTCTCGAAAGAAGAAAAAGATTTCATAGCAGAATGATACGTTAGACACCTCATGAGTCTCTTCTAGCTATCTTTGCCAGAACTCCAAGGTAGCTTTATTTAAATAATAATCTGAACCTGGTAAACTTCTGCTGTCACTTCTTTTACTGTCATTAAGAAAGATAACAGGAGTGAGGGAAAAACAACAAGCTATTCTCTAATCAAAACAGAACTAATAAATAATTTTCTTTCAGAACTAAAACTCAAAGGAAAAGCCTCTCAACCAAAAAAAAAACACAAAACACCCGAAGTCACTTTATACCTACAAAATGTACGGGTTCATGGTGGATCCTAGAAGCTCTTTTGCTAGTTAACTCTTAGGTAAATACGAAAGGAAATGATTGCACAGCTATCTAGAGCATAAGGTACAATTAAGGATTTATTGGCATTTAATTGTTTTTAATCATGCCACTTAGTCATAAAATCACCAGCTACACACAATATGCTGTGCTTAATAGGTTTATATAAAACCTGTGTGTGTTTACATATATATGTGTTCATACACACACATTCAGAAAATCAAATATTTTTTTCTCTTATTATTCTTAATTGAAACTGAAATCAAAACCACTATTAAAATGTAATTTCCAATTCTATTTAGGGAAATGTGAAAGACACTGTTCCAATTAGATATTTTGATAAAAGAATTGATACTTTCATAACTAGATGGTTATCTTGCCCCCTCACTCCTCTCTTTTCATTGTTTATTTTTTGAAAAGCAAAAGACAGTCCCTGCTCAAGACTATGAAACTGATATTCCTAGAAAACAAAACCCTTCCTTGATCCTCAGGGCAGGCAGAGCTTGGGAAACTACCAAAGTTTCCTCAGACAACAACTACAAAATGCCTCAGTAGTGTCCTGGAATGCTGGATTGTCCTTGACCTCTTGCAAAGATTGCTGAAACCAGTGCCAATTACTGTCAGTCTTGTTGGTTTATTTTGCAGTGTAGACACCTGTAGACCATGAAATGGAACAAGATTGCAATTGCTTTCACACAGGTCACCGTGCAGCCGTCAGCTGGTAACAACTGTCACTCATTACCTACCAAAAATGTAATCAGATTGACAGCACAGTGATGAAAGTCACTGTTCTCCCTCCTTGCGAATCTGAAGTATCTACTCCTTCCATTGAAAGAAGTCCTTCCCTTCTTCAGAAGTTTAGACTGTTACCAAATCCATTCAAAAAGGCCATAAAATACATATATATGCTACATTAAACAAGTAGAAACACAAAGCAATTTGTCCACAACAATGAGTGTTTTCAACTTGCTTGTTCCGCATTAGCAAATGAGAAGAGTACGTACATGCGCTGGGCAGAAGCAAATGGGGAGAAGAGAAGGGAGAGAGTGATTTTTGTAACATTCAGGAAGCTTAACTAGTTTAGCTGCTGGTGGACTGATGACAGGAAAAAGCTCTTGAGTCCCACACAGCTGCATCCTGCTATCTGCATCTTTCTAGTTATTTTAAAAGCGCTGTATCTCAGCCATCTCTGCCAATATGAGGTCCAGAAATACCTGATAAGGAGAACAGCAATTCTTTCAGGCAGCCTTATGTAAGCTGATTAAAAAAAAAAAAAAAAGAACAGTTAAAGTCCTACAAGGAGAGCATTCTCTTAGTCTAATCTCCAAATAACAAGTACGTGGACCATGCTGAGAAGACGTCTCCCCAGAAAGAAGAGTTAAATGCACACCAAGACGCGGTGGTGGGGAACACTCGTGACTTGCAAGCCATGAGTAGCATAAGACCCGACAACACACTCTGCTGAACACCGTCAGAGAGCTGAACTTCTGTTATTTCCTCTTATCATCTCCTCATCATTTGTCAGAAAATTATTATACCTGCTGTTTATTACCAGCTAACAGGCAGACAGCTCTCTCCAAACCCTACACTCACATAAGCAGCATTCTTTTGATCTACTGCCTCAGGAGAGTCCAACAGATAAGAACAGAGACAGATCCCTTCAGCCTGCTGAAAATGTTGCTTTCCATGCCGTCTTCCGAGCTTCCTTAGCAAGAGGGAAACATTCAGGCTAAGCATCACATAGTCTAATAAAGACAGTAATAGCCTAATAGAAGTCTAATAGAAGAAAATAATCTAGTAAAATGAAATAGCCTAATTAAAAAAAAAAAAAGAAAAAACTCAGTTAAAAACCGATGAAATAACCTCGGGGAAAAAAAAACACAAATGAAATGCTGCTTAGTGGAGGTCATCTGCTAAGGAAACAAATATATTTTTTTCATTCAATTCCTGCCTTACAAATAGATGAAGTTCACAAATTTCAAAGAATTAAATTATTGTCAGAGTGACCTTCCCTCCAACCAAGGAAGAGGAGGAGTATTAGTGAGCAACACTCTTGGTATCACCAGGTGATTAACCCTCTTAACAACAGATTTTAACAAAAGATTATGGAACTCCTAATGGTCTTTTACTAACTACACAAAAAAAACCCAAACAAACCAACAAATAAAACAACAAAAATCCCCAACAATACCACCAAAACATTAAAAAACTCACCTCAATCAAAATGAACTTAGTATTCCCCTCCTCTGGGCAAAACTAAGCTAAACAGAGAATTTGATAAGTCTGCCTTCCTTCTGTATTTCTAAACTTTCTCTTTTCATTTTTTTTTTTTTTTAAAATATCAAAAATACTATGCAAAGGATATTTCAATTAGTTTTCCAATTCAGGTTTACTTTAGGGCTGTCATACTTGTTCTGGTCATTACAAATAACAGACACATTGTATTCAGATTCTATCACAACACATCTACCAACGAAAGTCGTTAAAATTACTAAAAAGCTAACATTGCCACAAGAACAAAGTTAGTCTTACTTCTGCCCTCCTTCCCCCACCCAGGTCATTAAGTAATTTACAAGACATCAAGATGGGAGAAATCTTCTGGAAAGGAGGTTCAGGATATGTTATGAATATCTGTTGACATTTAAATATTTGGAAGTCACAAAATTTTATGATTTTGCATAACCTTTGTCATTTTACTTCTTCACAATATGAAATCAATTTCATTATATGTATGCTTTATCTAAAAAGAGTCACAATTTTGTGATTGTTCTTGAAAATAAGACAAACTTGTTATTTAACAGACCCAGTAGCACGATATCACAAAATGGATTAATGTACTGATTTAATTTCACTTGTGTTCATCATAGAATCATGGAAGCCCAGGCTGGAAGGGACCTCAGAGATCATTTAATCCAACCTTCCTGTCATGGGCAGGGACGCCTCTCAACTAGATCAGGCAACACATGAGGACCAAATGGGGGAACATGAGGACGAGCTTTTGATGCTAATATTCTCTAGATTTATCTAGTATTTAAAATTAACAAAAGAAAATATAGAGTAAGAATGGAGAAGGAAATAGCTGTTTCTCTTACTGTTAACAACTAAGGTAATTCCTAGATGACTATTAAAATTGGCAAGTCACATCAGTTCTTGCATGCGCACTGAAAAAATCAAATAAGCTGATTTTTTTGTATTTCAAGTTGAGCAATATTAGCTCAAGTATCCCATTCAACATCATCTTTCTGTATGATTTACTCTTCAATAGATCTTAGTAGCAATACTGAAAACACTGATGGATAATTTATTAAACACTTCAGGTAAGCTAAAAACACCTTCAATATGAACTATGTAGTATTCCTTATTGTATTTTAATTGTTTTAATGATCAGTTAATACCTTAACTAGGCTTACATAAAGAATAAACTTATCAATCTCCTGCAGGTTAGCCTTTATTGTGCTTAAAACATTTAAAAATATAAATAAAATCTAGAAATGTAAGAAAACAATTCAAAGATAGTGGATACTTCTGGCTAATATACGAGCTACAAATACTATATTGCCACTTGTTTAGCATTTGTATCTCATCTTCAACAAATATTTTCTTTCGTACCCATAATTCATTACAATGTTAAAAAGGCTTCTGCTTCTCAGTGCTTGTTGCCCGCTTTCATAATTTTCTCTCAAGTAGATATTTGATACAGTAACTAATTAGATTTAAACTACTAATTTATTTAATTCCACACACATGCACCAACACAGATGTACAGATATGCTAGTATACAACAAAATACTAATTAATGGAACTATATAGTGAATAATTTTTTTTATACATAATGGTTATATTTGCACAATGACTTAAGAGATCTGAAAATTTTAATCAAGCATGTAAGGACACAGGAAAATTCTATCCACACAAAAGAAATGTTAATAGTAACCAGTCAGGTTAGCCACTGCGATATGAAGCATGCATTACCTTGCATTAAATTCCCGTCTAACTCCTCAGAACATATCATCTATGCTTTCAGTATCATCTTAACTACTGTAACAATGCTCTTTTCTTTGAGCTCCTAAATGTATAGTTGTTTCTATGTTTTATTTTTAATTCTGCCTCTATTTAAGTAGAAAGAACAACCTTTAAATATTGTCTTAAGTTGAGGTATCAAAAAGAATGTTGGGAAACAGGGGTTTTTTTAACCATAATATAATACCACTAGTTTTGTAAAAATGAGAGATTTTAATAGAGAATGAATTCCTTTCTTCTGCTATTTCCATTTACGGGCTTTATTGCAAACACTGCTTGTTTGCTTCAGTTTGAATCTTATCAGAAACATTGTAATTTTCAATTAAAATTATGAGAAGGAACTCTAGAAGTCAAAACACGAAAGCAAATGTTGCAAAGCTAAAGAACAAATATTGACAGCTATATCAAAAAGAACAGGACACAAATGAGACGGAGACCAAATCTTTCTGACTTAAAGCCAGGATTAAAAAGAACTGTACCTAAAATTGTGCAAATGAATACTCATAATCTCACCTTTAGATGGCAACATTAGTTTGAAGCATGCTGTCAAAACGAGATTGACCAAAATAACATAATTTCCCATTTTAGTTGGGTAAAGTAGAGAAGACAGTCATGAAACTCCTTCAACTACCCACTTTTTCCAGTGTCACACTGCAAGAAACAGTTTACAAATAGTTCTACTTGCAAACACACTAATAAACTAAATTACATAAAATTTTGGTGTCTTCTACTTTTTTTTTTCTATTTTTATTTCACCCATAGTAGGAGAAACAATGAGAAAAAAGAAAAAGAAAGACCCTACAAATCAGCTGAATTATTTCCCCTAAAAGAAATAGTAAAGGACAGATTACAAAATTCAGATTAGTTCAATGGATATTTTACTTTTAGATGAGTATGACTGATGAAAATTTCCCACATGTAGATTTTTCTTCTACAGTTTACAATCTTCTCGGTTTAAATTCAGTTTTTGATATAAAAATGTCTCTTTCTTACCAATACCCACAATCTTGTCTTCTCATCTTACTTCTGCTCTCCACCCCTTAATAAAAAAAGGTAAACAAACTAGGGTTGTGGTTTTGTGTTGTCGGTTTTGCTTTTTTGTTTTGTTGTGTTTTTTACCTCCTTAATACTGAGGTAGCTTTCTGTTCTATTTATATACCAACTCACCATTCTTCTACAGCAAATATGTCCAAAACTGATGAATATCTGAAACCTGTGACTCTCAGAAATTCTAATTTGTTCTCAGCTACAGCAATCACCACTGCTTTTATTATAATGTCTTTTCCTGACCCCAGGCTAATAAAACCACTGTCAATTAATATTTTGGAAATAATGGAAGCAGATGGAAAAATGCTCGACATTTGTAATGTTATTGCGCTTTTTTCAGTTGTTTTTTTCGTTTTGTGGTTTTTTTGCAATGCACGAACTCCAAATTCTTGTATATGTTACAACAGCAGCTGTTGTGATTGCTTTCTTGTATGTCATTCCCTTTGAGCTGTTGTGACTCTTAAGTCTCTGTGTTCCTATGCTCCTGTACAAGTCTTGCAAAATCCAGTCTTCTGGATGACACTAAACTAAATAATGAATACCAAAGCATCATGAAAACTAAACATAAAATTCCCAGTAGGCAGCGATAATGACACTACTTTAAAATTATAGTATGCTAAAACTTCAGAAGGTTGCATAATAAAATTCCTAAATGATTAATTTAATATACTAATTGTTGCAATGATGATTGCAGAGGCAAGGTACTAACAGGTGTAGAATACGTAAATGTCTTCTGACTGATATAGTCAGATGTGAAGAACATTTTAGTGAATCCTGATGTGTCCCAAAGAAAGTACAGTAGGAACTACGATAACTGAAATGTGGGTTTATTTTATTGCCATTGTTTCCCTGCAATAAGGTCAAATGAAAAATCTGGAACCTTGTTTTGTATGGGACCATTTATTCTACTACACACTAAATGCTTTACTTTTTAGCAGAGCTACTGCCTACAGCTCATTCCTTTGTATATCACTCACTGTAGTTATCACCTAAAGTTAATTTTTGTGTTAAATATTTTTTGTGATTTCCAGGCACTAAAGGATAAGCTTCATCTACCTACATTTTTCAAAGTGGATCTCCATATTTGTTCAACTTTCTCTTTATTACGTGCAAGTTCTGATCTAAGCCTAAAGCACAAAGGCAATCAATGCTGAAGAATGACTAGAAATGGTTTCTTTACTCCACTTCTCACTGAATAAAAAGTTTCCATTATCTCCCTCAACATCTTCACTCTATCAATTTGACAGGGGCATGCAGTTCTACACTCCACTGCCTTTACTCTAGAACTGTATACAGCTTTTCTATCTTTTTTCTAATATAAAAATGATAAATGATAAAACCTAGTGAAAACTTATTGTCTTCCCTCATAAGTGTCGCCTTCCTTTTTTTTTTTATCTTCTAATTGTTCTACACTTTAAAATGCATATTAGAATAAATATCCAATGTCACTCAAAACATGTATACAATACAAAAGCTTATTTGGACAAGCAGAACGAGAAATTGTTACACCACAATAAATGCTAATCAACTGAGTACTTAAGGCATCTGTGATAAAATTTACATTGTAACATCCCATTGTTTATTTTACTGATCACTGTACTCACAAAATATTTGTCTTAGAGAAGCATTATTCATAATAGCGGACAAATCTGAATTGTGTATCTTGATATTAAGAAATCTTGTGAAGAAGTTCTGAGGGAGCACAGGATCTGGCTCTACCCCCCCCTTCAGGTCTCTGGGCAGCAGAAAAGGAAGGATGAAGGAGAGGGCTTGACTAAACACTGTACTGACAAGTAGAGCCGGGAATCTTTCCTACAATTGGCCTTTTACCACCACATCCCCTATTTTCTCACGCTCCCCCCTTGTCAAGGGTTCAAGGTGGGCCAGGAACTAACTGACAGATAGTCTCTCAATCCCTCTCCCTCCTCAAAGGGAAGGGAAATGCAGAGAGAGTTACAGATTGGAAAATTAAAACAGCTTTAATAAAACAATAATAGTACTAAAAAGGAAGTAATGAAAATTATGGAATTAATGAAACATATAAAAACAATATTGAACCCAACCCCCCGCCTGGCAGCAATTCCCACTGACACTGCAGAGCAGATGGCACCAGAGAAGTCCCAGGCTCAGCAGCAGGGGGGAGCTGGATACAGGAGCTGGATTTTGGACCTCGGGATCAAAAGCAGAAGAACGGACAGAGTATACCTCAGATGCTGGACATTGAAGAAAAGGCTTTCAAGTCCATGATCTCTCAGCTTTATATTAAATATGATGTATATGGAATGGAATACTTACTTGGTCAGGTTTGGGTCACCTGTCCTGTCTGCTCCTCCCCAGAGGTGTAACCTTTTACTTCCCTGAGACCCTTTTACTTTTCGGCACCCCTAGCATGACACACATGATCCATCAGTGACCTTGGTCACTACAGGAATAAGTATAAGCAAGAGCTTTTCTGCAATTACTGCCAATCCTTGGCATTAACTGTAAATATAAGGTATATCAGGTCTGCAAAAACATGCTGCTAACTTCAGAATGTGCAGCCTTTAGAAGAGACTGAGTTGAAAAGTAAAATCACTGACAAAATTGGTTCTGTTTAGCTCAAATTAGGACACCCCTCTGCACCTTGGGAGTAACCAGTGCTATAAACACACAACACCATTAGTGAGACATGGCCCTGTGGAAAAGACACTGCAACAGCACCCACAGGCAAGCAATGATGCGAGAGCATGGTACCCATCTCTGGCCTCTCGCTTACCCGCCTCATTTTTGCAAATGAGAAGCTGCAGTAAGTACTCCAGGTTGGACTGTGGAAAAAAAGCAATAAGGTATAAAAGACTGGATACTGCTAGGCAGTGGCAATTTAAGCCCAGGACTAGCACCATGCTTCTCAAAAGTCCAGTGACAATCAAAATGATTTGGTGATAACAACGCATACTTTTAGAATTTTGATACTACAGTGTTATTACTGTGCTACCCAGTGTTTTCTTCAATGATCAATAAAACAGATTTCTTTATATTAAATTATGCCCCTAAATGTGAAAGAAATTATACCAACTTCTGTCATCCCATTATAAAAGTTAAAAAAAAAAAGGGTAACTCAAGCCGTTTCCTTTATATTCTATCAAGTCATTCTACAAGTACTAGTTTTCAGACAAACAATACAGTTTAGAAATTCAATTTTTCCAGTATTATGCAGACATTTTCTACAGAAATCCAGCTGCAAGCTTGCTTGGTCATGTTGAAGAACTCCAAGAAATTAGGCTTTTCCTATCATAAATTTTATTTTTAATAAGTAGAAGATTATTTTGGAACTTTGATTATATAAATTGAAGTACTTAATCTGCTACTCAGCCAACGGATTCTGCAAAGCAACTGCCTCTTTCATAGCTTGAGTTTGCTACTTTGTTTACCTTTAATACAGCCTCAGATAATAGTAAGTGAAAGCACTTGTAAACAAAGTATCTCAAAAACCCCACAATGCTATCCCCTGGCTTTATTTTATCTATGCTACATAATCACTTTTTCTACATACTAATATACAAAGTTTTCAACTCATATTGGTCACTTAGAGGACTCACAGAGTGACTGGACTGAAAAACTCAGAAGAAAGAAATACCAAAAATAAGAAACATACCTAAATGTCTGATTTATGGAATAAGGTATTTCTTATATTTTTATAAAGAAATAGCTAAAGTTTAAGTTCATTTCTGCTACCATAACTGTTTTCAGTAAAAGTTTTCAATATATGTATATATGTCTTATGTTTGTCATAGCAAACAGAGAACTTGCTTGGTAGAGTTACTTCCTTAAAAACTAACAGGATCTAAATTGATTTTAATTTAAAAATATATAGCAGCTTCAAAATACCAGCTGGTCTCAGAAAACAAAGATTTTTTTTTTTTTCATAACAAAAAAAATGCCTAAGAGCTGCAATGAAACTTTTTTTCCTCCATGCAAAATTATTTGTTTAACAGGGCCGTTGCTACTAGAGGTGGGTAGTGTTTGTTTAATTATTCCATTTTACTTTCATCCTTAGGCTTTTTTTCCCGGAAGATCATAAAATATCAGCCTATGATGAAAAGTTGTTCAGTGCCCCAGTGTGCTGACCACATTCTCTTATTGAGCTCCATGCCCTTTCCTACCTGTTCTTGCTCCCTCCCATCTTCACGTAAGTACAGCTTGATCTTTTCCTTGATCTTTCTGTAGAAAAGCAATCTATAATATTGAACTCTAAGATGCTGCTAGCAATTAGATTTCCCAAGGGGCTACCAGAGTGAAGCCAATGTTAGATGATTCAGGAATTGCAACTATTCCAGGGACTTCTCTAAAGAAAATTTCTTCACCTGGTACAGATGCAGAAATGCATTAGCTAAGCAAGAGAGTCAGTCAGTGGTGCTTGTCCCCAAATTAACCTTCCCCTACAACTCAGACTCCTGCTCTCTGCATTGAAAGTGTTCAAACCATTCTTGAGGTGACCTTAATTCCCACAGGCACTAGCCCTCAGCCAAAATTGCTAACTCATCATAAAAGCTTTGCATGTCTCAAACACCAGCCATCTCCTACAGGTACATGGTGACCACAAGTTTTCCTTTTTCTTTCATATTCATGAAAATGAGGACTGCTAAAAAAGACCACAAATACATGGTTCTCAGAGAAATGGAGAAAGAGCAGATAGGGCGTGTCCTGTGTACTACATGTGTAGAGAGATCATTCTTAGATTCAATAAAAACATCAGTTAGTCCTGAGAAAGGATGCTCTCAGTTCCTTCGTTAAGTTTTACTGGAAATTCTTTCTTATACTCCTGCAAGTACACTCCTATACCCTTCTTTGTGCACAATTATTTACAATATAGCACATCTTAAGAGCTTAAAACTACCTTTCAGTAGCGATGAGAAGTAAATTGTTCTTGAGAACTTTCCCACTTTAAAATTATTTTCCCTCAATACCCAAGATGTGCTGTTCTTTAATAAATTACTTCAGAAAAGTAACATTAATTTGGTTTGTTTTCCCATCTTGAGAGGGCAAGCATCAATCTTGGGGCGAGGCATAATTCTCAGATCAATCTTTTTGTTGTATACCTGATATTGTGAGGCATTTTTCCAACATATTTTATATCTCAAATACCACAACAAAGCCTATTCAGGAAACAGAGTCAGAAGACATCATGCTGTCCTAATATCTCCTTCCTTTTTATAGACTGAACCATAGGCCAGTGGGCTATAATAATGTTGATGCTAAAGGACTCCCCATGCACCTAAAACAGAGGTATATCCTCTGCTGAAGTAACTTGCTTTCAGATGATTAGTAAAAAAAGTGAAGTATATTTTCAGCCATCAGTCCTTTCATGGTCACTGCAAATAATGTAGCATCTTTTAGAATATAATAGCATCAATTAATTCAAAACTAAATGTATTTTGAAGTCACTAAGAGGTCTCTGCCACTAAATTAATTACAGAGATGTGTGTTTAATTACAGACTGTGTGCTTGTTTATGCCTGCAATCTAAGAGGCCTGCAAGCAACTGCAGCAGTCACTGCTTGCTAAACAACCTCCCTGAGTGCAGCACGTGGAAGTGATTTACAGAAGGAAGCCAGTAGGTAATTGTATTCTTGGCTCTTTAACAATCTGAGAAGTTATTCATGCAGCGGACAGCTATTCTTAAATGCACTGGAGTGGAAGAAGAACTGCTGAATTTTGCGACAGTTAAGTTACAAAAGGAAGTTAGAACTTTTTCTCTTCAATCTTTTAATACAAAGTATTTGCAAAACCCTGCAACTTTTCTCTCCTTGTTTTTATTTAAAAAAACCACAACAGACAACCCAGAAGGAGAGCTGTCTTGCCATATTAGGCAAAGATAAAAAAGAGTAAAAAAGCCACACCTGAATGTCTTTCAACCAGTGATGGACAGGCTAAATACGACAATTACCTGAATTAACAATATCATTTTTCCTCACTTTCCAAAATATAGTGGTATTACTAAGTAAAAAGGTACTAGAAAGTTGTTCGAGATTTTCTGTTGAGAGCTGGTAGTTCTGTATTCATTTCTGAGTGTGTGAGCATGCAAATATATAGGAAACATTTATACAAAAATTAAGAACAAATCATGTCTCGATCATGCAAAGACTATTCAATGTCTTAAAATTAGAACACTTTAACTATAAAAACGTCTCCTTATTAAAAAAATAAAATAAACAGCTGAAAAATGTCTGGACATTACCAACTACTTCATGTTGCTTGAGGGAATATTTACAAAATGTCTAAGGCAAAATAAATTAATGAAGCGTAAGAGAATAATCTGCTTAAAGAGTCCACTATAGCACAGAAAGCAGCAGCCTCCTTTGACTTTTTTATTTGCAGGATAAATCTTAATTCATGTGAAAAGGAAGGCAAGAGAAAGATATAATTTCTGGGATATCATACAACATGAATGCACCACATGATCTTGTGCTGTCAGATTGGTAGGGAACATCACTTCACAGAGCCAGAGATCTGGCACAGCTCCTGTTAGCCTGCACTATTCTGTTTGGTATTACTCAAAATTCTCCACAACAATCAGAGGAAATAATGATAGATTGAATTATTCTATTGACACCAGTTCAAGGTGATAAAATAGTGATGGTAACAATAACCAGCATACAAGCAGATCCAAGTGTGCAAAAACGTGACCAGATAGTGAGTCACAGGATGAAAGAATAGGCTGTTTTCGCACACTGTGAATTTGGCATTTTATACTTTCTGTAAACAGAAAAACTTGCTCCACATTGACATTGATGAAAATAGAACTAAAATTAGAAAGAATTATGACCCTTCTTGCCATTTGGTCAGCTTGTGGGATTCGAGGAACAAATGTTTTACCTTTGGCACTTCTGTCCTAGTCCAGATCAAACAAACGAGAGAGGGATATAAAGGTTTTCTAAGCACTTGAAGCTTCTATTGATTTCTGTTGCTTTCTGAAAATAATCTGGAGTTTGACATCAGCATTTTTGCTCTCTTTCAGATTTTCCTTGATTTATTTTATTACTTCTTTTTTTCTTTTAATTCAGCTTGCCATTCCTTGACTACCTTTCTAAAAAAGATTTTGATTTAGCTAGTCAAGACTTTCTATCACAACACTGTTGCAAGTCAATAAGCAAAAAGCAGAGCAAAATCAACAACTAAGGGCGTAGCAAGATGAATCCTGGCACAGTTAGCTGGAATGATTGAAAACTTACTGCACCAAATGCTCATGAGTGACTCTGGTCATTGCAGCACAAAGTTATTTGGATTAGCTAGGAGCCATACAGGGATTTGAAGAACAGCATTCACACAACCCATTAATTCAGCTGCTAAGGTGGCAATCACTAGTAAGGTGGCAACCACTTTAAACAGCTACATTTTTAGTCCTAGAGAAATAATTAGTCTGTACCCTAAAACAGATTGATCTCAGCAAGTGCGTGCCTTTGGCTTTTAGCGGGTAGTAAAATCCATGTGCTATGCTTTTGATACTCTAGCTCAGCATCTGCAAACAGGTCAGTGCATAAGCAAAATGTACATTTTCTAGTTTTACTTTTCTGCTTTTTAGGAATTTCTCTGATTTTACCTTCAAGGAAACAAAATTTTTCATCAGTAGCAGAAGTAATAACCGTTTTCAACTTGTTTTGACTAACTTTTTCCAACTGAAAGACGGTCAAAACTAAGACCTTTCTTATATCGAAGAACATCCAAAAGTAATTGGAGAAATGTTTCAAATTAGACTTTACTAGACTTGTCAAGTATACTAATATTTTTGTTGTAGCTTAAACATTAAAAAAAACACAAAAGTATAAAGGCTGTTGCCATTTCACCAAGTTAAGGTCACTTTTAATTTAATTATCTAGCATTAACATGGTTAACACTTGAGCACTAAGCTTGTCTATGAAATAAGTGTAATATTATAGAGTTTCATTCCTTAGTGTTAGTCACTTCTGCCCTTAAAGAATGAGAATTCCTTACTGTAGGATGAAAGTCTTGATTATTTTTTCTACTGTCCAGTGAAGCTACAAAGCAGTCAAGAAAATAAATCTAACATATAGGAAAGAAGAAAGGAGAATTAAAATTTGCAGTGAGAACAATGAGGAATAAATGGTAGGAAAAGAATTGTTACAAAGTCTAAAAGATGATGAAGTGGAAAGAAGCAAACCAGAAAGCTAGAAAAGAACATGTCAGAATTTTTAGAGAGAAATGACAGCAAAAGCAGACAATATATTCAGTCAAATGGGAAAATATAATTTTCCCATTAAGTGTTCCTACTCATAGATTATGGGCCCTGGATTAAGAAGCTACAGCATGTCACCAGAAAGCATAATTGCATTATACAAATTTATAATACTACTTCAAGTACAGTCATTTTAAGGAGAAAAAAGAAATAGCAAATGTCTAATGAAGAATAAAGAAATAGTCTAACAGTAGCATAATTTACTTTAAAAGGAGAGGTAGTATTAATTCACTTAGAAAAGTACCCCTTCCAACCAGTAAATGTGGGAAGTAAATCAAGTATAATAATAAAAGATAATATCTACATAGGGTCACTTGAGTTTTGCTCGTATCTCTCATAAAAACCTCAGAAGTTCATTAATCTGAATCCAGTTCAGTAAATGTATCCCACTGCATGTCAGTGTTTCTACACAACCAGACTGAGTTCAAAACAATTTTCCTCAATATATTCACAATCAAAGGCTAATATTTTATTAATAAAGCATATACAATATTATCAAAAACGGCATTGGTTTTCTTTCTGTTTAATGGACTGTATTACAGAGACCACATTCATGTCTGAAACCTGTTATTACTTCCCTAAAACAGCAGTAAGTGCAACAATCCCATTCATCCAGCTTGTTTAGTAGGGAAAAAGAAGAGTCAGTAAAACCACCTAGCACAATATAGGGGGAAAAAGAAAAAAAAAAAAGGTTATGTCAGCAGAAAAACTCTGAACCTTAGTCAGGTTTGTTACACATAAATAAGAGTTGTAGACCTCTCATTTTTCTTAATATTGGATAGTGATTGTCATTCTTCTACTTTCCTGGAAGTATCTTAAATATCAACATTAATATGTCATTGATTTAACAATAAATTAAAGCTCATCTCATTGACTATGATTTTGCAAACATGCTTACTGGACAGACTTTAGATAATGAAGACACTAATTGCCTGATAAAAGAGATTATATATAAGAAACCAGGGATCTAGATTGCACTGACCCAACAAAATTGTTGCTTACAGTTTTCTACTTTCAGCTCACAAAGCCTACAAAAAAATAAATCCAATGTAGGTAAGTACAAATGTTATGAAAAAGTCTAAACAATTTTTACAGTAAACAGTATTTTAAAAATGGATCTACTATTAAAAAGCTAAGAGATTTACATTACTAGGCATGCTGTATCTATAGTAGGACAGGAAGATGTAGAATTTTACTAGAGTTGTTGAAACATAAGAATGGAATCAATCGTGAATTTTCAATACAAAACAAAACAAACAACCCCAAAAAGCCAAACCACATGCCTCTGAGAACAAAAAGTACCATTCTTTTGGAAAATATAACAGGTCAGAAAATACTTCTATAACCCAAAATAGATTTGGCCAATCTTTAGCCCAAAGCACCGAGAACACTTCATCGCGCCGACGTTAAGGGCACAGTGCTTATCTCCATCTTCCATTTAAAGGAATCATGTTTTGTCTCCTGTTTGACATAGAAGCAGCACCTGAATCTCAAGTCTCCATAAGCACAGAAGTTGCCTCCTACTACTGAATATTTTCTGGAAACCCTTCTTATTTCCTATTGAAGCATTTGACACTTCCTAAAACAATATCTGTTTCAAAGCTTCCACATACAGTGCAAATAAATGATCTGACCCATCTTTCTGTGTGGCCTCACACATTTTTAACTACTTATACAAAAAAAGACTGACAGAAATTCCTGGACAGAAATGAGCAGAATGAGTCTTGTCTCATTCCTTGCAGAAGAAATTAATTTGTGTCCCTAGATGAAAGCTATAACATCGCAGACCAGAAAGAGCCTGGAGTCAGGAACATGAGTAGAAACAGAGGCACGCTCACAAAAGTCACCACAACTGAAACAGGCACCTAACCAGCACAGTTGTGGAAATCAGCCAGTTTTGCTTTGTACTTACTTCCACTGGAAAAATGTATGGGCACCATGAGAAAGAGTACTCAGGTACCCAGGGACACTGTCCAAACTGGTAACTTCACAAATTAGTTTTCATTCTATCCCTATTCTTGCATCATACAAACTGGACTAGTGTTCATCCACAAAAAGAAGCAACTTCAGTTCAGCATACTCTTTGGCAGCTCAATTGCACAGCCACCTTTCTCAAGCTAACCCAGATAGAAGGTTACCTTCTGGAAGATGACATCTGAAGACAAAAAAAAAACCCCTAAGATTTTTACTTATTTGTTCCTTTAACATCAAAACAAGAGTCTTTATACCAACATGCTGTTTGACCTTCCAGTGAATACCATCTCAGTGAGCTTATGTTCCCTCCTTGCCTTATTATCACCTTACTTCTTCTGCACAGCACTGTATCTTGCAAGCTGCATGAAGGATAATATATTTTATTTACAATGGAAGTCACATAGCATATATTCCATGCTATAAGTAGTAAAACAAAAACATAACAAGATGTCCAATTAAATTGCAGATCATAGACAAAGTACGTCGTGCCCGTAGCAACAGCTTCCGTTCACTGCATAGAAATATGCTGTACACATGACAAATCTTTGTGAAGTTTCTCTTAGTAATTACTTTGCTTAATGCAGGCTGTCATTACGTGGTAGCTTTGATATGGAAAAATATTTAGTGTCATATACCTATGTGCAAATCTGCTAGCAATAAACATGAACTCTTTCAGCAGAGCTATCATAAACCCCATGTTGTGTATCTCCCTTTTTAACTTGAACTCCCCTGCCTGGCCCACTTGGCTAACAAGCTGCAGTTCATCCCATGCTGCTGGCCAGAATCAACCTTCCAGATCCATGTTTTATATGGGGCAGCTCATCACTTGGTTTAAGCTTCTCCCTTTGCCCCTCCTCTGCACTTTCACACTTAGCCCTGCCCCATCCAGCCCCAGTGCCTGTTCCTGCTCCTAACCCGGCAGGCTGATCACACCAAATCACAGAATGTCAGAGGATGGAAGGGACCTCAAGAGATCATCTAGTCCAGCCCCCCTGCCAGAGCGGGATCACCTACAGTAGGTCACACAGGAACGCGTCCAGGCAGGTTTTGAATGCCCCCAGAGGAGGAGCCTCGTCAACCTCCCTGGGCAGCCTGTGCCAGTGCTCTGTCACCCTCACAGTGAAAAAGATTTTCCTAATGTCTTTGTCGAACCTCCTACACTCCAGTTTGCATCCGTTGCCCCTTTGTCCCATCATGCCACCTCCCTTCTAATACAGCCCAAGATGCCATTGGCCTTCTTGGCCAGAAGGGCACATTGCTGGCTCATGGTTATCCTGCTGTCCACCAGGACCCCCATGTCCCTTTCCTCTACGATGCTCTCCAACAGTCCCCAACCTATACTGGTATACAGGCTTGTTTCTTTCCAGGGGCAAGACTCTACACTTGCCTTTGTTGTATTTCATGCAATTTCTCCCTGCCCAGCTCTTCAGCCTGTCCAGGTCTCTTTGAATAGCAGCACAGCCTTCTGGTGTGTCAGCCACTCCTCCCAGTTTTGTGCCATCAGCAAACTTGCTGATGGTGCTCTCTGTTTTCTCACCCAGGTCGCTGATGAATATATTGAATAGTAGTGGCCCTAGTACTGACCCCTGAGAAACTCCACTAGATAGAAGCATCCAGCTAGACTCTGCCCCACTGACCACAACTCCCTGACTCCTTCCAGCCTCACTCACTCTCATTCCTAATGCTGCTATTATGGACCTCCCAGCCCTCCAGGCTGGAGCCTTGTCTATCAGCTGATGCATACACATTTTGAGTTGCTGCTGCCTCCGCTTCAGATCTTCAACTTGATTAAACGATTCTTCCTCATGTTTTGTTCACACCAACCTGCTGTACTTACCTGTTCTACTCTACGCTTTTCATTCCTCCCAGGGCTGCCCTCAAGTCATCTGATCAATAGCAAGTAACATGCACAGGAAATACCAAATGGAATCATATTCATATACACACAAACAGGTCGTGTGCTCTATTTAAATGCAGTCTCCGTGCCACTTAAGTTGCCACCATGAACTTGTCACCTTTCAATGGAGTACTACAAAACTGTTTCTCATGAGATATGTTAATCTACCCTGTGAATTAACATTGTTACTAGAGTCTGTCTAGTATAGACATAACTTATTAAGGTAATAAAAATAAATGTAAAGAAAACCATACTTGGTACACAAACTAGCAATTCATAGCAACAAAAGCTATGATTTTAAGCACATTACAGAGATCATCTTCTGCATATGTAGATACTAAAGTTATTTCCATAACTGGTGCCTAGAATTATTCCCTAGAAAGTGTATAAATAGACAAGTTTCAAACTGATCTTAGTTTCACAAGATTTGCAGATATTATTGAACAAACCATTTGAATTGCAATTGCTAAGATCTCATAAATGCTCCACAACTACTAGTTACATATATAAGAAACTTAAATCTATCAAGCCTAAAGTGGACAAGAAGATCACCATGAGCCATCAAGTGTGCACTTGCAGCCCAGAAAGCCAAATGTATCCTGGGCTGCATCAAGAGGTGCGTGGCCAGCAGGTCGAGGGAGGTGATTCTCCCCCTCTACTCCACTCTTGTGAGACCCCACCTGGAGTGCTGCGTCCAGTTCTGGAGCACAGAGCACAAGAAAGATATGGACGTGCTGGAGTGTGTCCAGAGAAGGGCCACGAGGATGATCAGAGGGCTGGAGCACCTCTCCTGTGAAGACAGGCTGAGAGAGTTGGGGCTGTTCGGTCTGGAGAAAAGAAGGCTCCGAGGAGACCTTATTGTGGCCTTCCAGTATCTCAAGGAGGCTACAAGAAAGCTGGTGAGGGGCTTTTTAGGATGTTGGGTAGTGACAGGACTAGAGGGGACAGATTAAAGCTAGAGATGGATCAGTTCAGATTGGACATTAGGAAGAAGTTCTTCCCCATGAGGGTGGTGAGACACTGGCACAGGTTGCCCAGAGAGGTGGTGGAAGCCCCATCCCTGGAAGTTTTTAAGGCCAGGCTGGATGGGGCTCTGGGCAGTGTGATCTAGTGGGAAGCATCCCTGCCCATGGTGGGGGGGCCTGGGACTAGATGATATTTAAGGTCTCTTCCAACCCTGACATTTCTATGATCCTATAAAGTGCTAGACTTGCTATTCTGCTGTCTCACTTGGCAGTAACAATGCAGACACTCTAAAGGATTTACTTGATGCAGGAATAAAAGCAGAAAAAACTAGCCTCTGTTTTAAATGAGGAATGCATGTTGGCCTGTAAGGAAAAAAAAAAAGCAATCTCCCTCCAAGAAACAGCTCCAAGAGGAAAAGAACACATAATTGGTTACAAAAACAGACTATGTCTCTAGTTTATTCTACCTTTAACCATAATAAACCAAGGCACAGTCATAGTGCTTAGCTCAACAGCCTACTGAATTCAAACTCCACCTCAAACTGAGGCAAATAATGAAATAGAATCATAGAATCATAGAACAATTC
>NW_009709775.1:0-2009 GCF_000703405.1 Apaloderma vittatum
CCGGGGAAAAATCGGCTAAACCATGGTAAAGGTTACTGCGGGGCAGCTTGGTAGGCTCTTAGAAAGAGTCACCTTGGTTTTCCTTCCCACCAGAAGTTTATTCTTAGCGTAAATTCTGGTTTATTTCGTTGCCAATTAATAAGGTGTGGGATGAGCGTTGGGTTGACTTGACTGCTTCTCGTGAAAGCTCAAGCTGTGAAGTGCAGCACGCTGTCTGCCTTCACTGGGAAGAGAGGGGAGCTGGAAAGGGTCTGGAATATCCTGCACAGGCCAATGGTAAGCCAGAATTTGAATCCATAGACACAGTGAATCCATAGACACATAGTGTGATACTAGCTGTGTCCCGGTCTGCACAAACTTCATGCCATAAATATTTCTATGAGAATATTGCACTCCTTAATGTTAAGCTTGCCTATTGCTCTGCAATGCCCTGTTTAACTTTGGACATAGTAAATGGTGTTGCGTGTTCCGTGCAGGATGAGCGTATTTTCAGAGACACTTCCTTGTTACAATAAATATGAGTATGAAAGACACAGGTAAAGCATCACGTGAACTTAGAGTATCTAGTGTCCTTTCTTTGAATAGAGGTCTATGAGACATATATGCTTGGCTGTGAATATTCATGTTGCAGTCCTGACTCTTCTCATATTTTCTACTAAGTCCAAAACCTATATAGTTTAAGAAACAAATGGATGTAGTGAGGAAGTAGATGACTTTCTCCCTAAAAATATTTAGCAAGCACATCTCAATAGAAATTTGTATTTGTTCATCATTTGTGTTCAGAAGTTTCTGTGGCCTGACCTTATTTCTTCTCTGATCTCATGATATACGTGCAATATGCAGAGTAACAGTATTGTTGGGTCAACATAAAAGAAGAGCTCTGGCTGTTGTCTTGTGATTGTAAGTGCCTTTTCCCCTTTGAAGCATTATTTGAATGAATTTGGAAAAAAAACTGTCTGGGAAAGAATAATAGCTATATATGTTTCCTGTGTGTGCCAGGGACTTGGAATTCCGGTTGGGGCTTTCTCCTGCCGGCAGTGCACTGCACAGTAATCCTGCAACTTCTGCCTTTCAGTGATTCTACTCCACTGAGCTTGCTTCTCTTTAATTTTTATTTTTTGGGGAGAGGGAGACTAGTGAGGAGCTTCGAGTAATGAACTCAAATTTCACTCTTCATAGAGAGGGCCTATAGGCTATGTTATGTTCAGAGGTTATAAAGTGCTGTGCTTTTGAAAAAGGATGTGCATTACATTAAAAAAAATATCATAAAGAGGCATGCAACACAGCACATTCAACAAAAATAGACTGCATCTGCACTTGTGGTTTGTCTGTGCTACTGTTCCTCCAGTTCCATCTTTCTGTTGAGTATTTCTATTTCAGATCTGTGTCAAAACAGCTGAGGAGAGAGAACTGAAACCTTATCCATTTCTCAGAAAGATAATTCAAAATGAATGCAACAAAACCGAGTGGAGTTGTATTGATGCCTTGGGGGCTGACATCCTTTGTTTTTAGAAAGCACAGGTAAATCATAAATTCATGTCCTCTAGACATCTCTGGTGACCTCTCCGTGTTGTAAGGATGGACTGGCATTTTCACAAACACTTGAGTAATTTAACCTCACTGAAAATTATCTCAGGTGGGGTGATACTGCACAGGCTGGCTGCTCTCAACTCTGCTGAGCTGGTCCTGGGAAGGCAACTGGTTTCTACGAGATGCGTACTCAAAGCGGTGCGCCGGGTCCCTGCCTCATCTGGGGCCCACCCTGACCTTGGTGGGTTTGGAAAGTAACTTGAGATAAAAGTTCCTGAAGTGGATCATGAGGGAGGCACCTTTTCAAAAAGCATAAAACCAGGGTTGTGATGTGAGTGCCCTGACAAAGGACAGAGGTTTATAGTAGTCAAGTGCAATCATACACAGATTGTCATGAAGAGGAACACCTGGCATCATTTTACCCTCTTTCACCCAGAAATTTAATTTCAAGGAGCCAGCTAAAGCCACACAGCATTCCT
>NW_009709775.1:2040-8016 GCF_000703405.1 Apaloderma vittatum
GGTCTCAGTGTCCTTAGGTACAGGGAAAGCCATGGGTGGGCACACACCATGCTCAGAATGGTCAGTGGTGGTAATGCTGGATGTCTTTGGACCTGCACTGCTGCTTGGGTCTATTGTGTGAAGCCCTGCAAGCTGATGCTGTGCTGATCATGTTTGAGCCATACGGTGAGGTACATGCATACTTGCATGGGCAGGCTTTCCCATTGATAACGGTGGTAGTGCAGGAGAGCCACACTAGTCTGTCCTAGTGGTAGAGCTCGTGGGTGCTGAATGGGCCCTTGAATCACTTGGAGGATTGCTTCCCCACCTGATGGGAGTGGGAGGAAAAATCCCTTGAACTAGAGTCACTGAAGCATCAGTTGCCTGAGCTTCCCAGGAGAGACCCCCTTCTGACTTCATTCCTCACTAGGAAACAAACCCCAATGGGCTTGTGCCATGAAAGGCAGCACCCTCGCTTTTGAAAGGAGATACCTGATGGCTTGACATGTTGGGGCATGGGAGATGGTTGCTTTTCTTCTATGTGAAATGATATGCAGTGCTGAAGTGCACTCATGCAGTCTCCATCTACATCTCTGCACTTGGCACCGTGATGGTCTCTGCTTCTCTTCCCCGTTCCCTCTCCCTTTCCCATCACCATCCACAGAAGTCCTTGGGGTGCTTTCCAGGGCTCTCAATCCAAAGAGAAGAAAAGGTGAAATAGGAAGTTCAAAGGTAACACAACCTTGATGGACAGGATGTTTACTTGCTATTTAAAAAGTAATATCTATACGTGCGGTGTTTACTTTAACAATATTTTAAACAGGAAATGTTAATATGGTTGCGTGTGGTTCATCTGCGTCTGGTTTCTTCAAGAATGACTATGTATTATGGTATTACTGTAACATAGCCAGAGTTTACTAAATATTTATATTAAGCTACTAGCTAGCTAATCATACTCGGAACATCTCTAATAGATGCATATGTCAATATGTATATTCTTAGGCATTTGATTCAACTGTCGCCTGCTGCAATAGTTTTCAGTTCCTCTTTATGGCTATGAGTGGCGTGCTATTTGCAGAAGATCTTATTTTTAGGGGGCCAAACTCAGGAATTTCTGTCAGAGAAAAAACAAGAACAAACTCCTGAGTGTTATTTCTCTTTCGCTTAGAATCAAACTAAGAGAAAGTGGTGGTTTAGCCAAGGAGGCTGCTGCACTATGCTGGGAGAGGGATTCATTGTATGTAGACGTGCAGAGGTTAGTGATTAATATGTGCTCATCTTTTCAGAGGGCCTTTGGCTATCCAGAGTGTACACAGGGGATTAATTCCTGTGCAGGAGATATGTGAGTCTGTGAGTACCTGCACATTTGCTCCTACAAGTCGTAATTACTAATAAGTCTGTCATTGCAGGGCTATGTTTTATTTTTTGCTTTAATTATTCGTCACCGGCATTCATCAGTGCTTTGAGGTGGAATAATTTTTACAGGGAGCAAGGAAAAAGGTATCTTGTTCCACCTTTTCCAAACTGTAATTGTGTGGCACTGATGTAATTGCAAAGAAGTCCTCAGTGGGAGCACATTGTCTTTTTAGCCTGGGAAGCAGTACTGATTGATAGATGTGATTTTCAGTTTGAACAGCTGAGTTTTTAAGCTGCTTGCAGGTGATGCTCTGTAAATTGTGGATACAGTGTAAATAATGGCTCATGTGTCTCTGTACAGTGTATATAGAGGCCCACATAAGTATTCAACCTCTTTGTCAGTGACATGGACCATGGCATCGAGTGCACCCTCAGCAAGTTTACGGACAATACCAAACTGTGTGGTGTGATGTGGTGCGGTGGACTCACCTGAAGGAAGGGATGACATCCACAGGGACCTTGACAGGCTTGAGAAATGAGCCAGTGCAAACTGCATGAGATGCAACAAGTCAAAGTGCAAGGTCCTGCTCCTGGGTTCGGCCAGTCCCAGGCACAAATACAAACTGGGTGCAGAGTGGGTTGAAAGTAGCCCTGAAGAGAAGGACTTGGGGGTGTTGATCGATGAGAAGCTCAACCTGAGCCAGCAGCGTGCTCATGCAGCCCAGAAGGCCACCTGTGTCCTGGGATGCATCAAGAGGAGTGTGGACAGCAGGTCAAGAGAGGTGATTCTCTCCCTTTATTCTGCTCTTGTGAGACCCCACCTTGAATATCGCATCCAGTTCTGGTGAGGGACATAGATCTGTTGGGACCGTGAGAGGGACATAGATCTGTTGGAACCTGTTCAGGAGAGGGCCACAAAGAGGACCCAGGGGCAAGAGCACCTCTGCTATGAGGAGAGGCTGAGGGAGCTGGGATCATTCAGCCTGGACAACAGAAGACTCTGGGGAAACCTTATAACTGTCTTCCAGTACCCGAAGGGAACCTACAGGAAGGCTGGAGAGGGAATTTTTACAAGAGTTTCCAGCAATGAGACAAAGGGAAATGGATTTAAATTGAAGGAGAATAGGTTTAGATTGGATCTTAGGAAGAAATTCCTCGGTACGAGGGTGGCAAGACTCTGGAATAGATTGCCCAGAGAGGTTGTGAATGCCCCCTCCCTGGAGATGTTCAAGGCCAGGTTGAATGAGGCCTTGAGCAACCTGGTCTAGTTAAGGGCATCCCAGCCGATGGCAGGGAGTTTGGATTAGATGATCTCTAAGGTCTCTTTCAACCTAAGACATTCTATGATTCTGTTTTCCCCTTCCCACATGTAGGGAGTGAACAGGTAGGCCTGGTGAGCAATGCCACCACAGCTGTGTGGTTGTGCCACAAAAAAGAGAGAATGTAGCAGGACTCCATCCGTGCTGCACGGCAGTGTGCTTTTGGGTGAATGTCTGGATTAATTTCCCATTTAATTAGGATCTTACTTTCCATAGACTTTCCTGGACCTGACTGGCCATTTATTCCTGTGCAAGAGGTGTGAAGCACTGGCATTGTCCTTCCTTTGCATTTTGTTCTCCCAGGGAAAAATTTTTGGGTCTTGCTCACATGTGTTGTGGGAGGTAGGAGATATTCAGGTGCTCTGTGAAAGCCCTCAGCTGTCGTGAGAGCTGCTGAGCTACTGGGGGACAGCAGAGGGTGGAGGCCATTTCCCCAGTGTAAAATAGCTACTGTATGCATGCTCATTTACTCTTACTTTGCACAATAGAGCTCTATTTTTAGCTTTCTCTTAATTCCTTGTAGTGTAGTGGATGGAATATCTATATGCAAGTGCTGAAATCAGCCTCATGCTTTGTTTCTCACTCTTATATTCATAGCCTGTACTGCAATAACCATTCCAAATGACCACATTTCACCCTTGCAGTTAACATCACTAAGCAGCATTGTACATTGCTCTACACACCTTTGAATTTAATAATATCTGTCTTCTTATAGCTAATTAAAACTGCAACTATCCCAGAAGAAATAAGGAACAACAATAGGGAATAAATGAATACCTGACAACACGAATCATTAGTGAGATTTCTGTGGAAATTAGTATTACTTTTCATTCTTACCATTTCTAAGTTAATGCCAAGATTTTGTGTTAAATTCTCATTTGATGGAGTGACTGGTGATGGGATCAGCCTCACCAGGGGTTTAACACTTCCCATATTCTTCAGGCAGTTGCTTGTTGAGAACTAGCATGGGACTGGGCAGAAAATGCTCTTTCTAAACTCCCTCTGCTTTCAGCACAATTGGTATAGAGCCCTGAAAGCAAGTGAGTGTGTGTATGTGTATGGGAAATTAATCCTGCTCGGGGTTGGATTAACTGGTGCAGAAGACCCTGGGCAGGGTGCCAAAGCAGTGTTGGCATTTGCTAAAAGTAGGGCTTCCAGAAATTATTTTGGTTCATGCCTCTGACCTGTGGGTCACTTGCCTGTGTCCAAAGGTGGCTGATAGTAAAGTGTGTTGACTGCTGACAGCAATTCTGAAAATCAAGTGTGAAGTACCTCTGCATAAAGAGGTTCTATGCGTAACCACATTTATACTTGAAAGCTGTTCTATTTATTGTGAAAGGAAAATGAGTTTTCAATTAGCTTTTGGCAGTATTTGAGTGTAGGGGTCTTGCTACAGGTGGTAATCTCCATTCTCATTTTGTCCTTTGCTTTCATGGCATTTTCCTGTTAACTCTTCTGCCTTGACTTGGTGCTCTGTTTCAGTGGGACCAAGGGACTGAATGTTGTTTGTCAGATTTTTTTAGTCTTATTTATCTCCTCTTTGGTTGATCCTTTCCCTCATTGACGTGGAAGCAATCTTAACCTCTGATACTTCTTCACTTCTTCCTTACTTAAATCCATTTTTCTTAAAGAGTTATTTAGCTATCATTCAACTAATTTAGATGCATCAGATGTCTCTTCAGGAAGGTGTATAGGGTCCCCTGACATGTCCTAGGGAACAATTTGCATGTTTAATCAAAACAACTACTCCTGCAGCCAGAAGATTCACATATTGTTAATAGTGTAAAATAAATTTGCTAACCAAATACAATTGCCATTGCCAACATCTGTCAGGAATATAGAATAGGTGACCTCAAGACATATTATCTCAAACTTGATAGGGCTGCTTTCTTTTTATTGAAGAATTTTGCATTAATGATACCTATACATGCAGAGGATTGCCTTGAGATAATCTGAAAAAGGATTAATCCTAAAGGAAAGAGAGTTTCCTGGAAAATGAAAACAAAGCAAAAAATTGATCCTGATCGATTGCTTTCGGGAGTCAGCAGAGATTACTGTTGGCTCAGCAGGGTACCAAGCTGGAGGTCAGGGGAGATCTTGCTTCCCACAGGCTAAATAAGAACGTGGCTGCCAGGCCCAAGTGCCTGCGGTGAGAGCGTGTGCTGCGGCCCTGCCTATCGCTGTGCTTCCCTCGAGGGTTGATCCCTATTAGTGTTGCTGTCCCTTCATTTATCTCCCTGTCTATCCCCTTCAAAATCAGTGTTTTGCTTTAGA
Organism: Apaloderma vittatum; assembly: GCF_000703405.1. Lineage (NCBI taxonomy): Eukaryota > Metazoa > Chordata > Aves > Trogoniformes > Trogonidae > Apaloderma > Apaloderma vittatum. The sequence goes on from NW_009709775.1 coordinate 6,969, forward strand.
AATGTATTTATCCCAGTGGAGCTGGTCCAAAATGAGCCAGGGCCACCTTGTCTGTAGCTCTGGTCAGGTTATTCCTGTTAGTATTTCTGTTCCTTGACTCTGTCCTTGAAGAGAGACTAATTTGTTGGCATTAAAAATAACATTCAATATGACTGCAGTTGATGGGGCTGAGGAGAGGAGTCCTTTGGTTTATCCGAGATTTACTGTGTGTCTGACAGCACAGCAAAGGGGATGGGCTCAGGGACAGCCCTGATAATTGATTGGATGCATGAACATATTTTTGATTTTAGAAACATTGATAGCACTTTCATTTTAAAGAAAAAGAGAAAAGAGCAAAAAGGGGATGTAATAAAAGCCATATACATTAATGAACATGATATAGAATGTAACTAGAGTGCTCCTGGTTGCTTCCCCCCTAACAGCAGAAAGCTGGAGTTCTCGTCCTATCCATCAAGTTAAAATCACTTTTTTTATGGGAAGCCTGTATGATAAACCAATGCCCCGTGCTATGAAAAATCAGCTCCTTTCTGTGGTTCAGTTTACATCTTTTTCTGCCTATACTAGTAAATGCATCCTAATACAGAGTGGAAGGGTCTGAGTTTGCCCCTTCCAATTGTACCTAATTGGGCAGCTCTGCCCAGGGGCTGTGTGAGGCTGGTCCACACGAGGTGACCCACCCAGACATGCTGGTTCAACCCCCAGGGCTCAAGTTGTTGCTCACAGCAGGCTTTGTCAGTGAAGTGGGAAGAACAGAAAAGGACTCAACACTTGTCCCAAGCAGGCTGGGTGTGCAGGGACCTCTCTGTAAAATTTACCTGATTAGCACGGGCTGTTCCTGTCTTGTGCTATCTTTGGAGAAAGATCCTTACGGATCAAACCACACAGAGCCCTAATGGGAAAGTACCCACAACTGATGTGCTGATGGCTCAGTGTAGCTCTGAAAACACTGCTTTAGTCTCACTGCTGGTAAAGCTTTTGGGTTGCTTGCTGGGATTTCATGAAACTTTCTGTGGCTGGGGGCGGCCGTTTTTTTTTTTGACGACACCTT
>NW_009709775.1:8047-9601 GCF_000703405.1 Apaloderma vittatum
TCTCAGTGACAGACCTTGCTGTGCAGCGGCGTGGCACCCTGTGGATACAGCATTTTTGGCCAATAGACTGTGTGAAAGCAGGAGCTGCTGTGGGATACCAGGACAGGACTGAAAATGTGTTTTTCAAGGAACTGTAGGGCTCATGGCCTGGCTTAAGCAGAGCTCACGCATCGAGGCTGCAGCCTGCAGAGGAGTGCCTGGTGAACTGGGAAGGCAGTCTGAAGGAAGCATGTGCCGTGTTTTGCACCTTGGCAGATCTGGAGGTCAAGCTGATTTTTTTCCTTCTGACTTGTGCAAGAGCCTGTTCTTCTTCTGTTCCTTGTGGTGCTTCCTAGCAACTGAACACTTTGCTTGCTTTATGAAGTTCAAGTGGTCCTCAGTCTCCTGCAAGTCCCAGACCTGTGTTACCAGCCAGAGGGAAGCTGCGCAGCCTTGAGGAGGTTTGGATGGGTTTGAGCCTGGGAGAACTCTCCCACCTGTGGAGAGGAGGGTGCTCCTGCAAAGCAGGGATGCGGAAGGTGCTGTGCAGAGCCCCAGTGCAATGCTACCCCCTGCTTGCAAGTGTAGAGGGGAATTGAGCCATAAACCACACAGTGGCACACAAAGAAGCCATTTTAATTTCAGTCTCTGCTGGAAGCACCACATGGAAAAGAAAATGCGATCAGTATAAAAAGAAATGTTTATGTTTCTAGGAGCAGAGACCTCCCAAATAATTAACATTACTTGACAAACTGCTGTTTAAAATGCAAGTGGTTTAAGTACTGCAGCTCAACAGACATTCGTCACAGCGCTGGCGTAAATGTGATACGTGCGCTGGGTTGGTTGCTGCTTTAAAGTAAAGAAGATTTCCGGTAAACATCTTTTGCTTAAGGGAAATGTCTTCATGATTTTACTTTTTCTTGCTTGGAAAAGCTAAGTGTTAGGAAACTGGACAAATGGCAGCTTGGTGGCAAGGGCCTTGGGGGATATGTTTTTGGAATGAAATAAATTCTGGATTTGAGTTTTTGTTGCACAGATCAGGCTTTTGGTCAGAAGACAGACAGACAGAAATGTTTCATTGGCTTTAACTTTTGTGAGGAGAGGAGAGAAAGCAAAGAGCTTTTGGAGGGAGAGTCTTGGAAGCTACAGCTTCAGCTCACTGGTTCAACTAACAGTACTTTAAATAAAACCTTTTCTCTAGGGCTGTTGGGAAGCTGACTGGAGACATAAGGATTGTTAAGAATTCTTATTTTTCAAAGGTTAAAAAAGAGCAGCTTGCAAAGAGACTGAGATTAAAAAAGTTAAAAGAAAAAAGTCTCTCTGGAAGATAGAAATATATGACTGCCTGTAATATGCTGGAGCATCCCAGATTGAAATGACTTCTGTCTTTGCACACCAGATGGAATCAGATTATCAAATATAAAATAGATCCTTAAGGTTCTAATTAATTTTACAAAGGCATTATTAATACTGTGAATGTCATGCAGCTTTGAAAAGGAAAATACTCAATTTATTTTCTGGTTATCCTAAAGTAGTTCAATGCCACCCTCTGATTTTTCATCTCCAAAGGGAAAG
>NW_009709775.1:9632-49049 GCF_000703405.1 Apaloderma vittatum
CACTTGCACTGCTTTCTTGTTTTCTGATTTTGAGTGAAGCTATGTATTTAGAAGGAAAGCAAGTTTGTGAGTCCTGATGGGGAGAGTCCACCTCACATGGAGCTCCAGCTGCAGCATTGATAGGAGTTACTGTCCTTCTACTCTTAATCCCTCTGTCCATCAGTGGCTTTGCAAAATTAGCTGAAGAGACCTTCATCAAGTGATGTGGCTGTCACAATGTTCCTGGACAACCTGTCTCCTCTCTGTCCAGCCTAAGACTAACATTTGAGCAAGGGTGGGCAATTCAATACCTAGAAATTGTGTCTCTGTTTCTTATTGCTGGGATTTTGGATGGTTACTGACTGCAAAATGTTCTTGTTCTCCTTGGGCTATTCTGTGCATGGCTTCTGGCAGTCGCACTTCGGTGGGAAAGTGGGCAGAGCTGTCTTTGGGATGCAGTAGAATATCTTGCGTCATGTTGAGAATTAATTCTTGAAATGGAGATGCTCCCTATATCCTAGGCAGATGTACAATGGCATGTAGCGTACCAAAGATAAAACATTCCGGCTGTCTGTTCCCACGCTAGAAAGGATAAAATGCAGAGAAATATCATTCAAATATTCTACAAATACATTTGAAAGAGTGCTAAAGTAGTTCAGCATGTTTGCAGGAGATGACTGCAGTTCTTACAGTGCTCTTCACCAGAGATCTGGTAACCACAGCTGTTTTACTGGGAAGTGTTTCTGTCCCTTTATCTGTAAAGTGACTACCTGAGCTTTCTGCTCTGAACCCTCGTACAGGAAAGCTGCTCACTGGGGACTCCAGGCCATGCCTTGTCCTGGGCTGATTGCAGCTTCAGACTGACCAGTTTGCCCGCAATTGCTTGAAGGAGATTGAGAAATTCTCTGCCATGTGATAACTGGAATCTTCTGAGATTCATTGGCTATATATAGAGGACAATACACACTTTCTGTCATAATCCTGTGCTTTGGGAAATCTGTACTTGAACCCTTGTGGACAGACTTCATCCATTTTGTCTTTAGTGTGTGGCAGAAGTAGTAGTTTTATGACGCACACGTGTCTGGTACTGCTGGCTCAGCTGAGGCAGGAGGAGATGTGTAGCTTTGTGTGGGCAGCTGTAATAAAGGGTAGATGTAGGCAAGGTACCTTAAATAATGTCAGTACTCCAGAGAAGTGATTTTGCAGTGCACTTACAGAGAAAAAATAAAGATCGATCGCAGTCTTGGCTTTGCAGAACTTCAATTTGTTGACAAGTATTTTATATTTTCCACTGTGTGCTGTATGTACAGCAGTAGGTTCAGATTATTTGTTGAGATCTGCTTTTGGGTGCAGAAAACTAATCAGGCAAATGCTTCACTGCCCAGAGGTCTGGATTTGCGGACTCCAGTTCAACAGCTGCATCTCTCTGTGCTGGCAGGAAGGAGCATCTGTCGGGTGTGCAGTGTGGTCTTTATTAAATTATAATTTGGAGCTGTGGCTTGGAGAAACATGTGCAATTAAATACTAGAAAAAATAAAATCCAGAAGTCTTTGTTATCAGAAGAAATGCCCCTTAGCTGGACAAAGACTAAAGGATTTTCCACAATTTTTCAAGCTACAAAGAGCAAGGAAAATGGATGAATGAATTTTCCTCCACACTAAACTGCTCCTTCCTCTTCTGAAATAATGTGGGTGTCTTTCCACCAAGAGAATAAAGCCTCCTAAGCCCTTGAGGCTTGTTTCCTATTCACACACAAAGGTGTGTGCCTATTCAAGGCAGTCACGCCATGATTGTGGCTACATCAGGAACAATGCTCTGGATATCATGACATTGAATTCCTTCCTCTTTCTATTCTTATCAATACCCCAATATGCAAAAATGTCCTTTTGCATGAATTTTAAAAGTGTAGTGTTCCTGGCTCAAATGGGCCTGCTTTTCTAGCACATCTCTCTTCCTTCAGCTGTTGAGAAATGCAGTCACTTTTTTATTTTCGTCATGTTCCTCTTGAGTCACTCACTGGCTATGTCTCACCCAACTTCTGTAAAGGTAACTGGTCATCTGAGTCGGCAAAGGTCATGTCTGTGAGTCTGTAGCAGCATAGAATTGCTGAAGACTGAATCAGTGGGAAGTTTTCCTCTGCATAGCTTGCACAAATTGCTATTAACACAATTTCCAAGCTAGAAGTAGTTAAGCTTCCTTGCCATCCTCTCAAAAGAAACATTGAGGTAACCTCTACAAAATGACTTGAGGAGTTGACTCTGTTACCCAAGTCATAAGAAATAATCATAAAAGTTTATGGGAGTTCTGTGAGGGTTTATAATGAAAGGGCTTTGAGCTCCTAGTGTGACTTGTTTTTTTGCCTATGCAAATTGGAGAGAACTGGAGCTCTTTTGTGTGCTGCTACGGTAACAGAAGAGGTGTGGAGCCACCTCTCGCTGTCCTCTGGTACAAGGAATCACGTTGGTTGTGGGTATTGAACTACACGTCCTGATAAAGCGTGCTATTACTTACGAAGTTAACTTTATCTTACTCCCATTTATTTGCGGTTTCTTCTCTTATATGTGCAGCCTGTAAACAGTTTGGGGCAAGACTGATCTTTTATTTCTATCTTTGTGAGATTCAGCATGAGGGTGTGGCTAGCAGGTAGGATCACTTTTAAAGAAATAAAACATCTCCATGTGCTGTCATCCTCAGGCAATAAAGATTCATCACCCTTGGTCTTTTTCTGGCTGACCTGTTGCAGCAGATGCTAAGGAAAACAAGTTCCTGTAAGGACTACTCCAGCAGCTGTTTATAGTAAAATGTTAAGTAATAACTTTGTGGGTCTGGCATGTGAATTGCTAGAAAGGATGATGGAATAGTATTCATGCTTTTAGTTTGTGATAGGTGCCAGGGATGCTGTTTATCTTTGTTAAAATAAACTGTAACTTTATGCCCTGACTGGCTGTTGAGGTTTCATGTTTTAGTTCAGTGGTCCAGGTTCAGGTGCTGGTGTGCTAAAGAAATGTGTTTAATTACTGGCGGAGGGAGTTTAAACTGGTGCAAACGATGTGCTGCAGATCCAGGCAAGAGTGATAAATCCAGTAATTTAGATTCCACTTGTGACTGTGGTACAGAAGGTGCAGATTAATGAAGGAATGTGCGCGTAGATGGCCAAATTCTTGCATAAAGGGAGAAATGTTGCCCTTTCTCCTGGTTTTGCTTCAGCAAGTACTTAAATTATTTACGTGGAAAATAATAATATTCTAATCATGTAGGGGTTAACACTTCTAGTGCTACTGGAGACCTCTCTAGTCTGGTCAAAAGTTCTTTGTTATACTCTTTGTGCAGTGAGAAGTTACTGGAGAGCAGGGCTGGTGTCCTGCACTGGGTTGACAGCTTTACTTCTGTCTCTCGTGCCAGCTCTGCCAGGTAGGCTGGAAGTTCAGCAGCTCAATGGTGGGAGTCGGGCATGGACCTCCTGTGCTTTAAGCCCAGCAACGCGTCTGATGACAAATTTTGTAACCTCACTTAGTGCCCAGTGCAAGTTACTTTGCAGGAATACATCACAGATTAACTAGTGGATGCTACAAAAAATAAATTCATCTGATTATAACTTTGTGAGATTGGGGAGACTCGGTTAATCACTAGGACCTGTTATGTTTCAGGAAAGGGCTGGTGTTTTGGTGTTGTTTTTCTTTTTTGAAATGAGAAGATATGAAGCATATCTGTCTTGAGGAGAAGAAACTGGGAGAATGCAAGAGATCTGAAAAAAAAAAAAGGGAATAAACCTAAGTGAGAGAGAAATGTGCTGGAAAAGGTGAGGCCAGTGATGGAAGACTTGGAAATGGCTGAGAAACTTTAATACTTGTGACAAGGGAGGTGGAGGAAGAGAAGGAAGGTGTTTTGGAGAGGAAGAAGTAGCAAAACAAGCAGAGGGGAAGGTGGTGTGTTCCATGAGTTTTCCTGAAGGACAAGTGGGCAGAAGGAGAGTTGAGAGGGAGGAGAGGAGAATTTGAATAGAGAAATGGTGGAGGAGGAATTCAAGGAGGTACATGGCTCTTATAGTCCTGAAGCATTGAAGAGGATGTTAAACCTCACCAGGTAGTAAAAGCAATAGTAAATTTTTATCTGCCTGATAAGGTGCCAGCTCTAATAACCGCAGACTTTAAGGATCTATTTGCTGCCAAACGAAGTCAGGAACAAAGCCACTGGAATCAGTATCTTTTGGGCCTAGCCAGTGTATAGCAAGACTAGACTTTCGGGTGCATATTTCCTTTTTGAGCAAAGAAATTTCATATTCCATTTCCCAACAGCATAAACCTTGCAGCCAGGAGACCCTCAGTAGCTATATGTTTAAAGGACTTCCTTTTAGGATTGCTTTTGGACTTTGTATTAAATGAAGATCTTTGATATTTAGGTAACTGATGTGGATAGAAATAGTTTGGAGACTGTACTAACTACCAACAAAGAGAGCAGTGCCATTTTCTCATACTGAAAAATGGAATTTTCAGTTCATCACAAAGAAATCAAAAGAGACACAGAATGACCCAACTTTACAGTACCTTGAAGTGACTCTAAATTGATGGTTTATATGAGGAAAAAACGCACTCGCCAAGCGTATCATTTATGACAGAAGAAAAGCTTTAGAAATAGCATTATGGTATAAAACTTCATGGTATGTAGTGCTGAATGCTAAACATGATCTACACTTCCCAGCTGGGTAAGAGGAGAAGCAGAAGAACAGGCTCTGGGCTATATATGCTGGCCCATCCAGATGCTAAATTAAAGTGAGAGCATACGCATGTGACGTTTGCAATAAATTCAAGACACAAAATGCAGAAGAGAAGCCGCTGGAGATTTCACAACTGCAGTCCTAAGTTGTCAACAGTGTTTCTGAACTGAGGGGAATATTACGCCTTACTGGCATGCTCTGCTTGTTGTAAGGTGGGAGCACATCAGGGCAGTGCTGGATGTACCTGTGCTGTGCCCAGAGGTGGGTGTTTGGGAGCGCATAAAGCATGTGTGGATGCTGAATCCCCAGCACAGCTGAGCTCATGAGCTCTTGAGGAAGGAGCTCTTTGCTGTTTTCTGTGTTCTTAGCTCACCTAGCATGTTGGCCTCTAAACCTTTTGTGGTTTTGAGGAACTGATGATATCTGAAGGTTAAATCTCTATAATCTCAGGATATTTCAGTTAGTGCAGCTCTGGAGATTGCCGTGAGAATAAATGGTGCTGTCCCTGTCTTGGAGTGTTTTCTGGACTCTTTCTAGAGTCATCCCTCCAGCAGTCTTTGTTTTCTGCTCCAGAGCTATGGATACAAGTCCAGCAGCCACACCGCCTTTTTCCAAATGCTGCCCTTGCAGAAATGTTCCTGCTTTTTGGCTTATGTTGGAGAGCCTGTGCTATGCCAAGGTCTTTACTGTTCACTTGCCTTATTCCAGGGACGCTTGTCAGAGCCAAAATTTTTGGAGAGAGCAAGGTAGAAGCAAGTGGGAAGGTGTCCCCCAGTTGATGATCCAGATAAGAAGCATAATTCAGAGATGCTCTTAACACGTTATCTCTTTCCCCTGGTGATAGAGGTAGTATAAAGAACAGCATCCTAATTTAGCTCATTATATTGTAAATATGCAGTGTGAGTAGCTTGCTGTGGACCCAGTTCAGCATCTTGGCTCTAAAGGCACATCTTTGATTTTACACAGGTATAATTCACAGCTAATTCAAGGACTTGAGTTCAGAACCACAGCTTCTCTGACTTGCATTTTCTTTGCATGGCTTTGTCAGTAGACTACATTTTTTTTTTTTTTACCATGTCTTGGATTTTGCGTCGGCAGGTCCATTTCTTGTGTCTGCTACTCTTACATTTGCCTTTTTCCTGCTCTCCATTGCATCCACCTTCCTTCTTGTCCTGACGAATATCTAGTTTAACCTTGACAGGTTACTTCTGTATCTGGTGAACTCTCAATATTCAGACTTCCAAGCTATTACACTGTACATGGAAAATGTGCCCAGGATAGACTTTCCGTTAAACTGTATTTAAATTGGAAGAGAATGCTGGCATCTCTACAAGTATTCCAGAATTAGATCCCAAAATACTGAAGCTAGTTAATCTTTTGGAAGAACAAAAACTCTTACTGATTTATATTTAGCAGAGGGAATGCATTTTAAAAACACAGTCTGTATGAGTCCCCTTGAAGAAAACATTTTTTCATTGATTTGTAGTGCATGGAAATACTACGTGGCCATGAAGTATTTGAAGTCAGGCTCTACTTTTATGTAGCTACTTTTTTGCAGCGTGAACTGTCCTGAACCCTCTGAGAGTGGCTGCTCTGTGCACTGGGGGCTGCACAGGGAGACAGCAGCAGCTTAACTGGGCACCGCGGCTGTACCTGGTGTTGCAGGATGGGATGGGGGAAAAGCAGGGGTGCAGTTAGCGCTACAGCAGAAACCCTAGACTTGTGTGGATGAGGCTTTGGTCCAAAACGGAGGCAGGGTTCATGCTGTACTGTACCCTGGGGCCTGCCTAGTCCAGGTGCCTGCATCTGGCAAGGACGCGGGGATGTGCGATTTGGGGAGAGTGCATGTGGAGCCACCGTTGGGCTTCCTGGCAGGCCCACAGGAGGACAGGGCTGGGAGCAGAAGCTGAACATGTCCTCTCTGGGTGCTTGTGCAAAGTTACAGAGAGAGTTGGAGGTGCCGCTGACCCTAACTTCAGCAGCACTGCGCTGGGTTAGAGGTCTATGATAGCTTAGTCCACATGATTATAAATTAGGAGGAACTCTGTGATGTTAATGCAGGTGTAAAGTTTCTGTTCTGAGCTGTACTAAGGAAATGAGAAACTGGCATTACAGTAGGTGGGAGAGTTCACTGGCTTGTCCCAAGTGTACAGTTTGTGGAAAAGGAGCTGTGGCAGGGGGCTGGTTCATTAGTGCAGCAGGTCAGGGAAGCAAACATAACTTATTTTATGAAGTATACATAATTATATGTCCAATGGTGTATTTGCTTGTCTTTGAGAAGATAAGGATTATCAAGAAGAGGTAGCATGGAAAGTTTGGAGTTTTTTTCTTCCTTCTGTCCCACCATCTGCAGCAGAGACAGATCAGCTATCACCCAGGGCAAGCTTCCCATTCCTCATCCTCCTGAAGCATGAGATAATAGCAAAAGGAGAAGTTTCCCAAATTGCACATTTGCAAGAGAAGGATAAGCAGAATTTTTAAACATCCCTAAATCTTAAACTGAACTGGACTTAATCTTGCTTTCTTTTATTGGAAGACATAAATACATTTTTACATTTGTTGTTAGACTGCTGACAAATCTGACCTGATCAGAGCTCAACAAAAATGCTCTAAGTCAAGAAGGAGATCTTGGATGCTTCCAGAGTACCTCTGTTTACTTTGATCTTCTCATCTAAATTATGATACCTTTGTAATAATAATAAAGTTGCAAAATCACCCAGATGCAAAAAGAATAAATTCAGAAATGCCTTGCTGCTCTCAAAAATAAGTTCGTATATGGCACGTGCAAGTTGCTGCTGCCTGTGGATCAGAGATGCTGCTAGAAGATGATGTGGGGAGAAGTGGCTGCTGCTGATGGAGGCATCTCTGTCTCCTTTCCATGGTCCCGGCTGGACCCTGGGGGATGTGGCTCCCGAGGCAATCCATCCTGCCACTGCCCAGCATCCTTCTGGGGGGCTGCTCACCCTCTCTCTCCTTTCCTGGCAGATGGGAGCATATGGCTGCTTACTTATGCTCTTGCTATCTTATGTGCTTAGTGGACTTATGGTCCGCAGGGGCTCTGGGGGGATTTGCATGGGGAGAGGATGAGGTGGGAGCCTGCAAAGGGTGGGCTGCACCCGCAGGAAGCGGAGCAGTGCCAGAGGGCTCGTGGCTGTCCTCCAGTGTGCTGCCTTGGTGACTGAATTGCTCCCAATGACTATAAGAGTTGCCTGATTAGATGGTTAATGGTTACACAGCATCATTACCAAAGTTGTGAAGTTAAAAAATTAATTTATGAAGGGAAGGGTTTTCTTCTTGACAGCCTTATGTGCATGTAGAAATACTTACGTATTCATGCTTCTCTTTTCTCATATCTTTTTTTTTTTAAAAAAAGGGCGTGATCAGCCACTTCCATGGTACTTGGTGTTTTTAAGTGCTTGCAGTGCTGTCAGCTGGATTGTTCCTCCCGGACATGATGTGTGCAAGGATTTGCCTCTTCACCTCTGTCCTGCCCTGCTGTCCTCTCCTCCTGCCTCTCCTGCATCCCAAGGGTCTTCCTCACCTTCTTTCCTACATCTGGCAGAGTCTTCTCTAGGCTCTGCCCAGGAACATCTCATCTCTCTCTGAGTAATTTTAACTAGAAGCATTAGTTCAACAATATCCTTCGTACAATGAACTTTTTGGATCTTATTCACCGATTTGTTTTTCTCTATACAATTAAAAATCGTCTCCCTCACTTAGAAAGCTCCTCACAAGCTAAACCCACTCCCTACCACCCATCAGGCAGATTTGAAAGATGGATCCATTGTGAATCCAGCTTCTGTTGCCACTTTTTATACTGGGTGGGAGGCTTCTCCTAGATGTCTGTAAAACTACACTTATTGTCTTTCAGATCTGTTACTTTAAAAACAGCTTTGGTTTTTGGTTAAAAAAAAAGAAAAAAAAGGAAAAAAAGGAAAAAAAGCCCCACTCTGACTGGTATTATCTCCTTTCATGTGCATGTGATCTGCCTGCACCTGCCTCTTGTCTTGCAGTGCGAACCTACTCTCTTGATACATCTTGTCACTGTTAAAATAGCACAGATGAAAATAAGTTAGGTTTTGGCTTTGACTTGTTTTGGAGTCTTGGAGAGGAGTGCTAGATCTGACCTGCTGGCTGAGATCCACCTTGTAGATATGTCCCTAATTCAATAAAGTTTAACCCAAGGTGCTCCATAATTTCACATGTTCTGGATTTAATGCACCAGAATTAATCCTTTGCATTTCTATCACTGAATTCCCCAACACCTGCAAAGTTATAGTCTGTCTGTGGAAGAGCAAAGCTTTGCTCTTTCTGGTCATCTTGTGAAGCCAAGATGAGCAGTTGACTATGTTGACAGCAATCTGACAGGGTCATTGTCATCTTAACAGGCACAGGGAGAGCTGGAGATACATGATTATTTATTCGTTCAACAACAGCAAATATGTTTTTGAAGGCAGTGAAGAAAGCACTGCTTTTAATTTGCATTAATTTATGGTTCTCTTTCTTCTGTGCACAAGCCCTGGGTCTGGCTGCATGTGAGAAAACAAGGTTTGAAACCCCTTTTCAGTTTCCACTGTTGTTAAGCTAATATTTATTTTTAGTAAACTGTATCTCAAAACATGCTTTTAAGAATCCATTTGCAAGGCGTAGCACAATGAATTCATTATGGTTTTGTCCTTCTGGACTTTGCTAACAAATGTAAAGGAACATTGTAACTAGTTACACTGTGTTTCACTGATAATTCTGTAAAGTATGGGACCACCTCAAAAAGCAGTAAGTTTTATAAGCATTCATCTCTTTGCTGATATTTTTTCTCCCTGTGCTGCTAGTAACCATCCAGCTGCGGAAAAGGCGTGCAGGTGCTGTTTCAGGGCTAGGGCTTCACTGCTGCATCATGCCTGGGTCCCTGGGGCAGGGCTTCCTCCCCATTCCTTTTCTTCCTTCTCAGAATCCTTCCTTTTAAATGCTTACGTAGGAAGGCCACCTGCCAGAAAAAGCCCTGACTGTCAGCCTCTTTTGATGATGCAATCATTTAGAAACCCTTTTCTCCTTTCCTACTGTGGTGTTTTGCCCTGTTCACTCTTTTCACTGTCACAAGCCTGCAGGACAGGTACCTCTGGCACCACCTCCAGACCTCTCCTCTGGTCCCAAGGTGGACAGGGATTTGCCCTTCCCACTTGCTGCTGTGTGTCAGTCCCTGGGCTCTGTTTTGAAATCTTCTTTTCTGTTTCTTTCGATTCTGAATACCACTTATTTCACGTGCTCAAAGAAGTTTAGCTTAAATACCTTGCAGTTAGTTTTCAGTCTGAAATGAGTTTTGACAGTATTCTGATAGGTGCCTATCGAATTTTTTTTCAGCTGAAAAAATGTGTTTTAAAAAACCCAAATCCAGTCATTTCTTGCAGCGTTTAGGAAATCCCAAACCTTTAAGTTTACGCCTCATGTTTGCAGAGCATCAATGCTTCTGGAGAAAACCCATAACAGGCTTTGGGGGATGTATTTTGCTAAGCTGTAAGGGCATCCAGTGCTGTCTTTTATGCAGTGTGTGGATGTCATTCAGACCTTGAGATCCAGGAGAGCAGGGACATCTAATGTGTGTGGTGGGAGAAGTTTGCTACCTTTGGGACAATATTCTGCTTTCTCAAATGAGGCTGTGAAAAGGATGCAGTTAGGATTGGGACACTGAAGGCAGAGTGGTTCAGACTGCTTGATATTGTGGTTCATGTTAACATTCACCTTGGTTTACTAAGGTTTCAGAAGATTCAGCCCACATGCTTGTGGCTCACCTTTTTTGCTGCCCTCTTCCTAGGGCTTATGGTGTTAAGGGCAGGTTGTGTTCAGGGTTCTGAACAGTGCCTCTGATTGGGCATGAGTTGAAAACCGAAGTCTATCTAATCTTCAAAATCTTAACAGTGGGCAGATGCTATTCTTTGTGACCCTCAATGTGAAACCTGGAAAGCTGTACAGGGGTCCGTGGTGCATCTCTAGATTTGTAGCCATTGGACACAGAGGCAGTTTTCAGACAGGCGTGATTTTGCCCTTATGACTTTTGTCACAAGATATCAGTTGGTGCAGTCCTGGCATATTGTCACAACTCCTGCTCGTCAGGGGAAGGTTGTGTTATGATGTGGAATGGGAAACACACAGTGCCCTCTTCCATACAGTTTGTTCCTCCTGAAAGTTACCCTCTCTGACCTGTCTGCTCAGGTGAACCTCTGCCTTTTCTTGGTACTCTGCACCTTATTTCTCCTCCTCCATGCTTGAGGGACAGGAGAAGGAAGATGACTTATATTGTATCTAATTTTTAGCAATAAATGACTCCCATATTTGACTCCAATAATTTGACTCACATTTCATCTCTCCTTTAAAGCATTAATGAAAATGTTTAAAGGTAACAGCCCTGTTTGTCTGGCTTCCCTGCTCCATTCTGAAAGGACAGCACTGTTGCTGAAAATGGAAGAAAAAAACCAGCAAGGAGATGAGAGGAGAAGGCCAGAATGGCTGATGCTGAAGAAACCAGGATGTTAAAGTCTGTTAGTCTTTATTCAAACTCTCCTTGATGATGAGCCACTACATGTAGCTACAAGTTAAGACTGCCCCAAGGTCTGGGAGGAACAAGGTTCAAGCTTTTTATTATGAATCCAAGACTTACATTAGAGATGTAAACACTATTTTATAGTGGCTATATAAAGATGTAACTGTCAGCAATTAATTTACATGAAGAATGTATGTAATTAGTTTCCATAGTTTGCATGTTTGAGGAATAGAGTTTTTAACCATCCTGTTTAGTCATGCATCTTTACAGCACAAACTGGCACATTGTTAAGGTCATATTTGCTTTTATTGCATCCCCGAGTCTATCACAGAATAATCCTTTATTCTGTTGATACTCTGTTTTCAAATCTACAAGTATTTCCTCCCAAACATATGTGCATGGTGTAATGTGCATGTGCACACGAGGAAAGGGAAGCAGATGACTCGTGTTCAGTATAATGATTGTTTTGTGCTTGAACTGCTGCAGGCTCCCTGTTGAAAAGAAACTCACGCATTCCATTCGTTCATGAGCAAAGCTGCTGTCGTGACTGTGTTGATCATTCCTTGACTCTTTGTGTAGGGCCATAGTTAGGGAAAGTAGCCTTTCTTGCTCTTTCCTTTCCTCACTCTAATCATAGTCTGCTGATCAGTGCCTTCGTCACAAGTGGGATCTAAGCTGAGGTTCCCATCAGGGGAGGAGAGAGGAGAATAGATGGCGGTTGGAGGAGGAATCTAGGTGGGTTATTGCTGAGTGATGCCTGGGTATAAATTAGCAATGTATGTGTATGTGTCTGAGCTGGCACTTAGAATGAGTGGATAGGACAGTATCCAAAGACACATGGAGGCAAGGATCGATGGAGTTGCTGTTGCAAAGCAGGAGTGAGATAAATGGTCACGTTGCGTGGGAGTCATCTGGAAGTGAAAGATCTTTCCCCAACTGTGACAGCTTTGATACAGCAACTTCCTATGTACTTTACTCCAGTTTTGAAACCATTCTTGCCTTCTCTCACAGGCCTCAAAAGGGCCTGTGATTTCAGTGCTGAGCTGTGGTCTTCATGTCGTGCTCTGATAGCCTTTTATCATTCAGAATGCTCTAGAAACCCTTAGGGATTTACAGTGTGGGGATCTAACTTTTATTTTGATCTGTAGTTCCTGTCTGAAGTACCCCTGCTCTTTTTTTTTGCATTGAAAGTTTTTTGCCTATTACTCAGAGCAGATTTGAAACCCTATATTCCCCATTGTGCTTTCAGATTCCATTGGTGGGTCATTTTCGGCTTCCTCCCATCGATGCCACCACAAGCAGAAGCACTGTCTCCCCATCCCACAGTGTGGAGCTCTGTCCATCAGTCCCTTGCTTTTCCATCCTCACACGAAGGGATCCCAGATCATCATGGACACGACGCAGAAGGCAGTGAAGCGCCAGGCTAGCTTCTGCAATGCCATTACCTTCAGCAACAGACCCATCGTTATTTATGAACAAGTCAGGCTTAAGGTGAGTAAATGGTACCTTCCCTTATTGGCATGGGAGCTGCTGTGAATCAGGGTTGGTGTGTACCAGGCTTTAGTGCTTGCACCAGATCTTTAGCCCTTCCTTGGAAAGCACAATAGTCAGATCTTCACCTAAAAGATTTGTAATCTTTGTTGGTGCTTTTGCCACTGTAGTTCTGTAGACTGTAGGCTGCTGTAGAAACTGGGAATAAAAGGGAACCCCACACTCCAGAAGAGCTTATCTTGATGTTAGACAAGGAACAGCACATTGAGAAAGTTTGGAAAAAGCAAGAAAAAAGGGCTATATTAGTCATCCTGAAAGACAGCAGCCTCAGTATCTCTTCAGCCACTGTGTCCTCTAGGCTTTGCATGCATCCTCCAAAGGAGTTTTACTGAGTGGGCTAAGGGTGGATGAGGAGTTATTTAATGTGTTCAATTCTAAATGACCGCTTTTCTTCCTGTAAACGAGGCAGCAATGAGGGCTTGTCTCTTGGAGTTGGGAGTCAGCCTCCCCACAGCCAACAGATGAGAGGTGGAGAGGACCTGGAAGCAGAGGTGCTTGCCCATGTGCTTGACAGGGAAGATAAAAGTGTTTGGCTGAAAGGAGGAAGGGAGCAGTCAGTGTACACAGTTGCCATCTAAGAAAAGGATCTTTCTGGCAGTCAGCTGACTGCTTTGTTGAATCAGTCACCTGACAGTGTTAAGGTCAGCAGAGAGAGCATTGCAGGCATCACATTTTTCTTTCTGGCAGAGGCTAATTTCACTAATTTCACTTCCTTTGTGTCTATGGTGGCCAGGGGGATAGAGCTGGTACCCCTTGTGCGACGGCTGCTGGGGGGAGTCCAGCTCCTCCGAGACAACATGCCTCCATGTGCACAGCGAGCTACTTCCTGACGAAGATATTCACCAGTGCCCGTAGGAACCAAAGCATTTTTTAGACTCTTGGCACCTTGAAGGAGGCCTTTAAACTTCATACATCCATAAATATTTTACAGTCTTTATGCCCTCCAGTTTGTGGGACTGCATTTTTCCATTCTTAGCAATTTCATGCCTTTAAATGGCACAAAGTAGGTCATCTTCTTTGGCAACTTCAGTTCATGGCACACACGAAAGGTCTGCCTGCAAATCCTTCATTTACATACAAGGAGTTTTCCTGGAAATTTATCTGCATATCTACTAAATCTTCATGATCCTGCTGTTGCCCATTGCTAGGGATCTCAGAGTGCTGGGACCTACAGCAACTTATCTGCCTTCCCTGCCTCTTCCCTTATAGCCAGCAAAGGAGCAAGAAATGAGGAAGATTCCTACTTTTGAAGAGATTTCAAGAACGCCTCCTTTTCAGAGATTTCAGTGATTTCAGGTTCAGGACCAGAGGTAGAAAAAGTCTTCTGCAGTTTGTTGTGTTCTCTGTGGAGCTCTTACTGCTTCCATTCAGGCTAGAAACCCAGCAGGACTCACTTCTGTTGCCTAATAGGATTTTTTTTTCCATGTTGGCCAGCAGTTTAGACAAACAACTGCAAAAAATTATTTGGGAGGAGATGAAAGCAGCGTTTTGTGTTTGAAAACACCATCAAAGATTTGAGTGGGTTTAGTGGTTTAGGCAAAGGTTCTGGGCTATTTCTTCTTCATTCTGAAACAATGTAGCTATCTCTGGAAATTCACACTTGTTTATCACTGTATATTCTAAGATTTTAGTTTGCATAACATATGTGAAGAATATGCATGAAATTCTGCACAAGGGATTTATGAGCAAAGCTCCTGCTGAGTCCAATGCAAAGGTCTCATGGGATTAATCAACAGGCTTCAGCAGAACTTGTGCTCTAGGGATGGATGGAAATGTGAAAACATCTTTGCTTTTCAAAGTCCATCCTGCAATTGCCTTGTTATTGTGTGTACCTGTGGAATATGGCATCTTAAACCTTCTTACCAGCTAAGTGCTAACCAGGAACCCAGGTCCTATGGAAAACTAGAGGAAAGAAGTAAGAAGATTTCATTCAGTTTATTAGGTATTGTATCTTGGGTTTTATTCTGAGGTTTCTTTGCAGATTTGGGAATGCCATCTAACAGCCAGATTTCCTTTCTTTGCCTCCAAGGTGTATATCCCAGTGTGGTTTCTTCTCTGTAATTCAGGACACTGCCAGGGAGTGGAGTGAGGTTATCAAAGGTGACACAAGGCAGTAAAGAGCAGGAGCCTGATACTGTGGAAGTAGCCATGGCTTAGTGTTTTGGACGTAGACTATATATTTTCCTCCCCTTCTGGTACCCAGTGGACCTCCCAAGCTTTTCTGCTAGCAGTGGCTGCTGAAGAGAATTTGGTCCATCATTAACCACTGCCTTTTTTAGCAAAACTGTGTACCCTTTGTCCAGCTCTGTCTAAATCTTGGCAGGCTTTATACTAGGTTTTAATTTGGATATTAGTTTGCCTGTGGTCAAACTGTATTGAGAACTGTTTATAGGTGCTGATTAATACATGGAACATGTGCAGCCTTGATTACCATATGAATATTTGCTTCATGCAGCCTGTGATTGCTGTGAAATATTGGCAAGAGACTATGAAAGAGTAAATTGTGCAAATAACAATGAGGCCATATTTATCTCAGCTGCAAAAGCTTTTAAGGCTTGCAGTAAATTTGCTGCAATAAATAATCCAGGCTTCTTCCTGGAGTGTATGTATATTCCCTGTTTTGTAACATGCATGCCCCATTTACCTCCTTTCCACTGGGACATGTGTGATCTCCTCCCATCTTGGCCAAGCATATAAAATAGCAAATCTGTTTCAGTCCTTAGTGCCACCCCAGTGTCCATCCTGCAAGCAGGGGCTTCCCGTGGTTCCTGGGACTGCAGACAGTGTTCAAGTGTTGCACGTAAACACTTGAGGTGCTTGGCTGGAATGAGTAGGGATAAAGAGCAGCACTTGCTTAACTGAGGAGCTGTCTGTTGACAGGTTCGTTTTTTTCCTGGAGCTCTGAGTTATTTTCTCTGATACTTTAACTGTAAAACGGAAATCTCTAGGCTTTGAACAATGTTTTTGTTGTGAAATTGTTGTGCCCTCAAGGGCACACTTTCCAGATTTACCTTGGAGGGGAACATGTGAAGGAAAAATGCAGTATTTACACATGTGATTAAAAGGGAACTCTGAAGTCCGAAGAAAATGCCTTGGAGAATCCTTTGATGAAAATTCTGCACTTCAAAGCTGGGACATGAGGGGCTGCTGCCAGACTCTTGAGGACAAAGTCCTGCATTTCTGGACAGCTCAGTCTCTGGCATTGCCACTCATCTGAGCCATTAGCACTTTGGCAGAGTGAGAAATTACAGTAAGCTTGCAAGTTTTGGGTGACATCTGGTAGATGATACCTGTCCACATTTCTGCTCTTGTCCTGCAGCCAAGACTAAAATTGTTTGAAGCTCCCAAGGCTTTGGCGCAAGAGAGCTATCTCGAGTGCTCTCATGTTTGCTGCAGGTTCAGGACACCAACAGAAACACCAATTAAATGTCAGTTGGCATGCAGGAACTGCCGTGGCCCTACATCAGGACTGGATGCAAGATCCTTAGGTTTTTAGTTTCATAGTCTGGATGCTGACAGGCTGAATCCCTTTGAGAGGAAATTCCCGGCAGGTTCATACTCAACAAAATGAGAGAAAACGTTCTCCAAGGGCATCATCTCAATCTAGGGATCATACTAACCTTGGAAGACTCTCTGCTTCTATGGTCTCTTCTTCGAAGAGACTTTGCAACTGGGTGGCTTTTTGGATGTACTGCATGTGTTTAGAACCTGGTGCATGCTCCGCTCAGATCGTCTTCAATTCAGGCCTCAATTTGTGTGAGAAGAAGCCGATGACACTGGAGGCATCTGTGATCCTTTATCCTGCTGTCTGTCAGGTGCAGAAGGGTGGATATGACCCATGCACCATCCCCACAACTATAACAGATGTTCCTGACCCCAGACACACTGAGTGACCCCACATGCTGATGGCGGGAGTGTAGATGTGTAGAGCATATCTGGAAAAACACCACTCGCAGCTGAAATAAATAGGTTTTCCCCAAACGTAAGACAGCATCCATCATTGCCTCCTAGTTGTGTGTTTAATATAGTTAAATACTTTAAATTGTGCTTTCCTACACACATGTTCTCTGTTGCAAGGCTGTGACTTCATCCAGTCTGACAAGCTGAACAGGAGTAAGACTTGTCTGGGAAACCCAGAAAACCCTATGGTGACTGTGATTCTGGAGCCAGTGCTTTTCCTTCAGATCATTAAAGACCCTATCATCCAAGCACCATGAAGGAAGAGCTCTGCTGCTGCAGGCGCTGAGATAAAAGCTCTTATGGCCATTTTTGGCACATTTTGCAAGAAGGTGATTCTTGGGCCAAAAAGAATTACCCTAGAAATAGAAGTGAGTCATCATGCAGCTGTAATTGTGTTTCACCTCTTGCAGATTTAATTTTTAAATTTTCTTTAGTATGTGCATTCTATCGTAAGTGTGCAGCATTGCTGCTTGCAGCTGAAAAAGCCACAGCAGCGTTTGGTGGGTTAAATGTTTCCAAAATCCAATGGGCTCATCTTATGCGGTGGCTGTCAGTGCTCAGTGACAAAGAGCCTGTGGTATCTAAGTAGATGTTCAAGTGCCAAATGCTGTTATTGCTGCTGTTATTTTTGCAGATCACCAAAAAGCAGTGTTGCTGGAGTGGGGCTCTTCGACTCGGGTTTACTTCCAAGGATCCATCGAGGATTAACCCTGACACCCTGCCGAAGTATGCGTGCCCCGACTTGGTTTCCCAAAGCGGTTTTTGGGCCAAGGCTCTGCCAGAAGAGTTTGCAAATGAGGGAAACATCATAGCCTTCTGGGTGGACAAGAAGGGACGAGTTTTCTATCGGGTGAACGACTCTGCTGCGATGCTCTTCTTCAGTGGGGTGAGGACGGCAGAGCCCCTCTGGGCTTTGATCGATGTCTACGGGCTCACCCGCGGAGTGCAGCTCTTGGGTGAGTACCTGCATCCAAATGTGCAGCGATGATGCTGAGCTATCCCTGGTGAAGGGCCAGCCTGACACTTGCTGTCCCCCTCGCTGTGCTGGGCTGTTGTTCCTTCCCAGAGCATCTTGTGACCTCCACCTGGATCAGTGGGTGTTTGAAGCTTAGCACGTAAATATAACATGAGTGGGAGGTGGGAAACAACTGCTGCAGTATAGCACTAGAAGCCATCTGTAAATAAGTGTATTTCTGCTCAGAGGTGTTGCTGTATCACAACATAGTCTGGAGCGTGGCATTTTCCTTGTAAAACTTTCTTTTTATCTCATCTCTTGCTTTCCGCTTGCCGAGGTGGGGAAATGCATTTTACGTGTTATGGATAGATCCTTCCTGGATGGCACTATTATATTTTTCTGGCTTGTTTAGTGGGCTGATTTGAAAAATTGATATCTTTCAAATTACCTGAGAGAAGCTGTGGCTAGTTTTGCTAAGATTTTGCTTTCACTGCAAAGTTTAATTTGTCTTCTGGAGCCCAAAGGGTGGATATACAGTTGGGGTTGGAGGACAAGGAGTGCTGAGAGCCTGTGTCTCCTGCCATCCTCAGCTGAAATGCAGATAGTCTGGCATTCGTGAGAACTCAGTCTAGCCCCAAATGTTAAAGTTTATTGGGCTAACCCCAGAAGTGTCAGCAGGCAGCCTTAGAGTTGGCTTTGATTTGTCACTGGGGAGCAAATCACAGCACTTCTCCATGTAACAGTAGTTGATGGGTCTTGTTTTCACCATGGAAGAGGTTAGATGGTACCTGCTGACCTTTGTGAGCTGAAGTTCTTTCTCAGGATGAGATGATTTTGCTAAGTTGAGAGAGATCCTGGCTTTCTCCTGTCATGCAGCCTGATAATTCTGTTAAAATGACACCCTGATACTATATATCAAAAACTTTAGTGAAGTCTCTGACAGTTCTGCCTTCTTTCTATGCTGCTTGTTGTATTAAAATATATGGTGGCAGGACTGACTGTAGCAACCTCCATGGAAGAGAAGAGGTATGTGGGTTTAGGAGGTGAAGAAATGGGACTGACCTCCTCTTGCTGCAAAAACTACCGGCCCAAGATTTCACAAGGCAAAGGAATTAAAGAATTTCTTGGCAGCTTTTTGCTTTCTTTTAGGAGCAGAAAGATTTATCTTTTGTTGTGAATCAGCTTGAATCAGAGCCACTAGGCAACTGTTTGTAGGCCAAGGTGGTGATATTTAAATTGGGATCTAGAATTTGGGTAAATGTCAGGCCCAGGGTTCAGTGAGGAAGAGCTTACGAATGACTCCAAATCCTCCGACTGTTCTTGCGAGATTTGGCACCTCGGGACTCCTCTGCCTGATTAATGAGGGTCCATAACTCTGCATTATGTGTTTCCTTTCAAAACACCCGAGAAATCATTTCTTATCCATCACCTGCCCCTGCATTGTCCCAGCATCTTCCACATCCCCTTTCACAAGGAAAATGTGACTCTTGCCAGCCACTGACTTCCCTCGAGTCTAACAGGCTCCGGACTCTCTGCTGGGTATGAAGTCCCTGAATGAAGCAGGCAGCTTCTGAGTTTACACAGTTGGCGTGGAGCTCAGATATGTATTTATAGCTTGTTCCAGCAGCCTTCAGTAGGCTTTAAGCCCGGCAACTGTGCTGAAACGTCTTTGATGTGAGTCCCCTCTCTGTCCATTCATTATTAACAGCACTAAAAGTCAGAGCAGAGAAATCGTGGGTTGTGTTGCCTCTGGATCCTATAGACGTACCCACAGCAGTGCTCTGCACACTTGCTTTAGTGTAGCAGACCACACATACAGTACAGGACAACTTGCCAAAAACTCCCGGGACTTGACAAATTAATTTCATAGCTTAGCTACAAACATATGGTCAAATTCAGCCTGGTATGGCAGGCAGGGCATCTGATGGAGGCTCAGGATGCTGGAGTGGTATGATGAATAGAAAAGCCTAGCATTTCAGATTCCAGTTTCAGTGATTTATTCCCCCCGACTCCCACTCCAACCCAAAACATTTTCTTTGTTCTTGAGCCTCACTAATTTCCCAGTGATTGTAGGGTTGCAGGGTTGTACTGCACCTCTGCATTGCTTCCATTTGCTTTTATGTGTATTTTACCCAAGGGTCTGACAAAAAGCCGTACTATTTCTGGTGGCTGTCTTTTGGTTTATTGCAGAATTGTTCCCTCCCTACTCCCAATAATGTAAATTTATTTCCAGAATCAGACTTGCTTGAAAGAAAGAGGTGCAGCAGTAGGTCTTGTGTCACTGCAAGATCCCAGCTCTCCAGGGTAATGCACAGTGTGCATTTATGTCCCCAAAAGTCACAACTTCCAAAACTTGACATTTTTTGTTTTGCTTATCTGCATTACAGTAGCAGTTCCAGCCAAAATAAGGTGCCCAGTAAATCAAGGCAGTGACCAAGTGACGCTGTTCCTCTCTTTTGCATTTAATAAAGAGAGACTTGAACAAAAGGGGACCCGAAGCCTGGGAGAGTAAAATGATTTGCCAGAGGTTATACATCAGTGACACCCAATTCAGGGATGCTGTCAGCCTTGTTACCTGGATCAGTCCTGCCTCCCTCTCTATCAGCATCGCAGGCATTGCACAACACTCTGGCAGCACTGAATTGCACCTGTCGATGAAAGAGAAACAGCTGGTTTGTATCTTAGTTTTTCATTTCCTTCTGCTTATGGCTTTACCCGTAGCATCAGCCTTACTGATAATTACCCGTGTCATTGCTGCTGTCAATGCACAGGTTTATGTGGCTGTCAAAGATGTTCCTGGGTCCAGATGCCCTTGCTTATGTTCAGAAGCAGAGCCCTTTAAGCAGCTTTTTTGCTTGATCTTATTCTGAAACAGGTGAAGAAAGAGCTTGTATGGTCCTCTGCACCTCAGCCAAAGGGAGGTCAGAAACTAAGTTTGTCTTGCCTGCCACTGCTGGAGTGAGTCAAAAGGAGGGACTGGCTTAAATCCACCTTGAAGGTGGCTTCCATGGTGAGGTTTGCAGTGCTCACACAGTGGTCACAGGTTAAGTGCAGTTGAAACCCTAATTTTTTAATCTCCAGCACAAGTGAGAGACTACTTGCTCTCCTTACCTCTACCCATGTTACAGAGATGGTCTACTCTAGTCACCAGGTCTCAGGTGCATGCATGTTCTGTGTTTTAGGGCATGTGTTTCAGCATAGATGCAGGCTTACGTGACCTGTAAACATGCCCTTATACAGTGACTCTCCTGCCAACATGCTCAGCTTGCCGGCAGGATGGTTTACAGCTCTGCTTCCCTTTTTGGGCAGCTAGTTTTGCACAAGTGCACTTTTACATTCCAGGATAATTTAAAGTAATATTTACTAGAAATGTGGCTTAGCCTTATGTTATCACTCCAACACACACACATGCTCATTCACACTTCAAAAAGAGTCCGAGAAAAATGGAATATAAGCAATCTGCTGCTTTGCTGCTATAATAAAGCATCAAACCCAGGAGCAGCAGCTGTTTAAATCCTGGGGTCTTCAGAGCCCTGGAGGAAGGATGGCAGATCATGGGAACCACATGGTGTTGTCTCACATTAGCCCGCTTCTTTCAAGCACTTGGCTAGTGAGCCTGCCATAGACTGAGAAACGTTCATGTACGCTTTCAGTGGACTCACTGCAGGGCAGCAAGGGTGGCAGCTTTCCTCAGTGGTGTGTACGTTAAAGCATGACGTGTGTTTTCAGCATTTTCCTGTACCTTTTGGTGGGGAATTTCAGGTTTACCTGCTGTATGGTACCTTTTTGAAAGTTGCCCCTTTTTTTCCTTGGCAGTGACATTGTAGCACAAGATTGCAGAATGGTTGAGATCAGAAAGGACCCATGAAGGGTCATCTAGTCCTTCCTTCTAGTGTCTTCTCTTTCAAAGCACAGCACATGTGCTCTAGAAGTATGGAAAAAATGGAACTGCAAACCAGTTATGATTTCAGCATAGCTCTCTACCCACCCTGTATTTCCAGTGGGGTAATCTGAGGAACAGTCTGTTCATTTTCCCTAGTCCCATTCATTACTAGTATAATCAGCCACCAAACCCCTTTACTGTGCATTATTCTATTCATATTATTCTATTAATGCGCTTCTCCAATCCATCTGTATTTTCATTCAGTCAGTATTTCAAAGTGGCCTTGGTCTTATACTAGCAGACTTGGAAAACCAAGGTTAATTCATTTAGATTGGCACATGGAGAGACACCTGTTGAAAGCAAAGCTTCACCACCTCTTTTAACTATATGAAAAATATGTGAAGAACTAGTAAGACTTTGCAAACTGGGAAAATTTAAATGTGCATGTGCATATATTCAGTGTACCTAAAGTAGAAACAGTATGAGTATATACTCATAAATGCATATATCGATCCTAATAGAATTAACTGGCAGTACTGTATAGTATATTAAATATTTGGGAAATCTTTTCATTCTCCAGATCCCCTTCCTTGCTTCTTACTGCTTCCTGTTTGCAAATATCAAAAGTAAAAATGTGAACTGATTGTGGATGTAAATGTACCCATCTTGGGACCCAAGATAGAGTATATTTGACAAATAGATTGCACACTTTGTAGGGAAAAAAAAAATGTGTTTCTTTCTTCATCCCTGTCAGTTCTTGGGTAAAATGAATCTTTAGCTCCAGGGCACCTTTAGAAGAAACATTAAATAAGCCTCAAGTGAGGTGGATTTATAGGCAAATTTCAGGTGTGAATGGTATAAGACTGATGATAAATCTAATTTATTACAAGCATCTGCAGTTTTACTATGTGGTTATTACTATTCTATTTTCCAAGTGTCAAACTTATTTTTCATTGCCCATGGGAATCCATTTCTATTGTTATTCTGGCACATGCAAATAAGCAGATTGATCTGCCTTGACTGCTTTATACTAAACAAAATTGGATAATCAAATATGACTGCAGTGTATTTTTATAGTGTATTGTTGCAAGTGAAAGCTATAAACTATTTACCCTCTCTGTGGAAGTCTGCAACTATCTGATGGAAAAGAATAATATGTGTTTAAACAGAGTCCTACTTAATGAAGGCAAGATATACATGACCTGCAAACAGTCAGTTGTCATTGTTTTTCCGCATCTCCTAAGGGGAGAGAGAATTTAAATTGCTCATAAAGTTTTATTGTCTGTAGCTGTTGTCTCTATGGCAGCTGCAGGAAACTTTCTAACACGGCTCAAAATGTGAAAACACATTAATAACTAAATCATCTCTTGCCATTTTAATTAATCCCTGCTTTGCCTTAGCACCTCTGGAGGAATGTGTTTTTTCAGATGGGATAGGTACCCGAAAGTCAGCCCACAGCCCAAAGGCAGCTCCTTGTGCTTGAAGCTCTGTGTCCTCCAGGTCTGTCTGTCTTGCTTGGGATGATAGGACTGCGACACAGAACACTTTCAAGCAAGTCAGAGCTCATTTTGGCCTCATGAACACAGCGACTTTTTTTTTTCCCCCCATTCTCTTTGCATTCGATTGTGAACAACGGAGAACTCGTGCTCGTGAGCTGGCAGCGCTGAGGGGTCAGGCTCCGCAGCGGAATGGCAGATACCAAAGTCGGCAGAACAGGCAGATGCCAAGCAGAATAAGGTCTCTGAGGGATCAGCATTTCAGGCTTCAGTGGCTCTCAATGAGGTGTTGAATTTCGAAAATACACAGTGGTTGTGTGTGTTCATGTATTCTATCCATGTTGCTCATCGGCGTACCTGCAGCTTTGACCTGAACCACCTTTGCCTTAGCAAGACTGCTTGTGGAGCTACGGCATTGCTACTGGCAAGCAGAAAGGACAAAATCTGGCACATAATGCACTGTTGAGCATGTTATATCCACAAAATATCCACCCTGGCATCAGGAGAGCCTACATGTTAACCCGGGTGTAAATAAATGTAGGAGGGATTAGTCTGGCTATTATTGCCCAGACCAAGAAAAATAAAGAGTGTAGCAAGACAGAAGGACCAGTAGGAAAATAAATTCTGTGGTTTGTAAAGTTCCTTTAGTTCTGGTAATCTGAAATATTGTTCCTAACACAGACAAGAAGGGCTATACAATAACATTTTTCCATTTTACCCATAAAAGCCCAAGGAAATACAAAAACTCTGACAATTCTAAGTGGGGTTTACATTCTGGGTTTGTGTACACTGTAGTTCAGATGCTGACACTGCAAAGACAGGCTCTCTGTTAAAAAAATTGATGCCTTCACATTAGATATCTTTTATGATGATAGGTTTGGCTATTGCTTTAAGGAGGTAAATATTGCTGGTTTACACTAAGAAGTTTGACTTGCCTTTGATCAGTGTTGTTATTTTTTTAGCAGAAGTGTGAGACCTATAGTCTGGAAACAGTGATTCCTTTTACAAGAGCTTTGACCTTTTTTTACTTCTACTAAACTTATAAATTACTGGAATAATTGAATATATACCGAATTTATTACACAGCTATAGTTAGTTACAGAACTTTCTAGTAGAGACAGAGCCTTAGAGAATAATAACACACTACTAATGAGGCAGTGTATTCTTCTGAGAAACATCTCAAAGAGTTCCTTATGTTAGCAAAGATTTTTGGCATTTTGATTTAAACCATTAGGATATCTATGCTGTTTAAAAAAAGCCCCATTCTCTTAACTGATACTTAATGCCACGTGTAATTGTATTTTCCTTAGTTTGTCAAACGTAGTTCCTCCTGTAACTCTCTTTAAAACAAAGGATGGAGAGAACATGTTGGTACCAGGAGTTAATATTTACAGCTTTCTTAATACTTTTTTCCAGACTATTCAGCAAAATAGTTACAGTCCAAAGTTTGAACATTTAGTGCTGAAAGCTAATTCCTCTTCATATAAAGGTATAACTTGACAAAAAGAGTGCATTTACTCAGATCTGAGACAGTGGGAGCTGGAGGTTAGTTTTGGATGTGAATTGAGTAGATGATCTGGTAAAAGTATAACAATTTATTTTGTGCTAATCTTGCAATTCCAGCTGTTCCAGCTGTGGAGGCCCTTTCCCCTAAGCCTGTATGACAGATGATGGCTAAACACTGCTTATATGATAAAACTAAACACCAGCTCTTGTACAGTATGTCTCTGCTGGCGAGAGATAGCACTTTGTCATTTCCATGTCTAATTGACATCACAGCTGCTGAATATGCAATTTACCGTACAGAGGGTATGATTTTGTTATCCCTGTAGGTGTCTAGGTTATTAAAAAAGTTAGGCACCTTTAATAAAATTATATTGGTTTTTCCATCCGTATCAGCAACAGAGCTAAGAGTGAGATTACTTTGTACTCCAAAGTTGCTTATTTTTTTTTTTTTCCTCAAGCTGTATAAGCAGAACCATTGCTGTGGGGCTCAGTCTGGAAATCCTTACCTATAGCCAACTGTACTGTCGGTTCTACCAGCCAAAATTTGCAGCCACCTGTGGAGTTGCTCTGGTTTTACACCGTGAACACAATCTAGCTCTGGGTTTTTTCCTGTTCACCACTTCTCTTTGGCCAAACATTGAGTAGCAGAAGCTCCTCCACACCTTGCCTGGCTTATCCTGAAGAAAAAATATTTTGACTCAGTGAACCTGTGCTGATTCAAGCCGGGACCTCTTCTTCTGTGTACCTGACCCAGGCCAGGAGAAATGAGCTTCTAGGGGTCTGTGTAACTGTTCACAAGTGGCTGAAAGATGGCAAAAATACAGGTGGCATGGTCTGTGCAGGCTCAGAAGATCTTTCTTTAGTGTCTCAGGTCTGCACTCACTGAAAGCTGCTCTCTCAGCACTGGTGCCGCAGTGCCCAGCTCAGGCAAGTGTGCAGTGCTGCCTGCCTCAGCGTTAAATTTGCTCACCAGACCATGCTGTCAGTATAACTGTTGCTAAATTATGGAAAAAATCCAAAGTTATTGTCCATGCGTGATGCGTAAGAGTGTGCCTTATACCTAGTATCAGTAACTGGCCTTTAGACACCAAGTTTCGTACTAAATCATGATGCTAATACTTGGGCTAGGATGACCTGTCCCTTTATGCCAAAGATATTAATTAGCTGGGATTTCATAGGAAGAAATAGCCTCTCTATTCTTCAGCTGTACATGTATAAAATGCAATTCATATGACTGTGTCTGTACAAACAACACAGTGCGACTTTGGCATTGTCTACATAGAGTTTGTATTGAGTCAAATGAAAGTGTCTTAAAAATTTTCCATGGTACTTCGAGGGCAGGCAAATGCAAAGGCATCTCTGGTGCTCCGGGGCAGGGGTTGGGGAGAGTGGGAGTGTGCACGAAGGAGGGATCCCTGCGTTGCCCGATGTGTGCGTGTGCTCGTCCTTGCAAATCTGCTTCACCCCATGCTGGAGGCAGAGTCTGAGGCTGAGTGGGCCCTTGGTCTTGCACCACCTTTCTTCTGTCCTCAGCTTGTCACAGTCTTCTTCCTAGTCCTGGCCTTAGCTTGGGACGTGCACACTGGGTCACTGAAGGCCCAGTAACTCCAGAGCCCTGTCTCTGACAACAACCAGCATCTGTAGGTCCTCCTTCAAAAAAATGTCTGCATGTGCAGGTGTTGTTTTCTCCTGCCTTTCATCTTTAGTCATGCTGAGCTACTACTTCTGTTCTCCCAAGATATACTACCTGTGCTGAATTGACTCTGGATTTTGATGCAGATGCTACATCAGCTCCACTGATCCTGCAAGGGCTGAGCCTCTCTCTCCTGCTCAGACGTTTAGGAAAATCTGGATCTTACATTTTTCTATCACATTCTCTTAGTCAGGTTTTCATAGTATGTTCTTCTGACAGTATTATGTGTTTCCCCTGTGTTGTCGGATTTGATGAAAATGTCACCCCTTGTACTGACACACACTGCCTAAGTGCTTCTTCCTATTGTTGTAGGAATCATGGCAGGATACTGTTGGCAGAACGTGGCAAAAATTCTAAAAAGTATTTCCACATATATAGACTAAAACAATATGCCCAGTCTCATCCATTAGCATAATTTTGATGCTAAAGGCCTTTACAGAAATATTTTAAAAGAAATTTCCATTCTATCTACTCCTGTTAGGTTTTGAAATTAAACTTGTTTGGGATTGGTAAATTTTTAGTCTGTAGCTAGGGATGAAAGATTGATAAATCAACTTGCTGGCCACTGAATCAAATCTTCTGCCACTGGCTATGGCTAGTGTGTTTAAGAAGATGAAGATCTCTTGTGATGCATCTGGTCACCAGTGTGACCCTTCACAGACAATTAATTCTCTTCAGGAAAAAATGTTTAATTGCTCTATATTCTTTTAAGAGGATAAAAACCACTCCAGGGGAAAAACCTTTAGAATCCAATAATCCTATTCCCGTGCTGGTACCATGCCAGTAAGTACTGCACCACTTGCAAGGAAAGATCTGAAGCCTCCAAAATCTTTGACGCAGTGTTCCCTCTTCCTCTGCATGCCAGAGTCCGGAGGACCCCAGCACCTTAGAGCCATGTGTTTACTTGAACCAGGAGACCAGTGGCAATTTGTTCAATGTGATTCTGTAAAAATTTGCATTTCCTCCTTATTCTGCAGTGATGTTTCCCTGGTTGATTTTCTTTGCCCTCTTTGGTCTCTGCAGGGAGCAGCATCACTCTCCTGAGCCTATCATTGGTATAAGCAGACTGCTCTGTTATCCCAGCGTGGCTTGTGTAAAAGCATCTTTTTGACAACAGCACTGTCCTGTTGGTTTCTGCCCCTCTTTCTAGGCCTGGTTGGTTTTAGCTGGATCTGGTTCAGTGACTCTGTACACTGGAGTATGCTCCTGTCTGAGGTGAGCGTTGATGTTTGCATTTGTCAGAGACTTTTATTGCTTCGTTTCTAACATGGTAGAGTCTGCAAATCTTGATTGTAAAATGCCTTGGCCAGGTGGAAGGATATTGGCCTCATGCTGAAGGTCAGTACTAGAAATAGTTGGAAAGAAAGCTGAACTGATGGAGAATTTCACTGTGGAGCTGCAGGGACTGGCGATTTCAACTCAACCTAATTGGCTCACTCAAGAGAAAAACATAAATAATTTGATTTTAGGCGATAATCACTATTATGACTATTTGTGTGATCATTTCTAGTGCTTTGGTTTTGAATGTGAGACCTAAAAGACCAATGCTCCATAAAAACCAGACAAACTCCGAAGAATCAAAGTAGCAATCTACTGGCGAGGCAGGGAGTTCTTTATATTGGCAGGGTAAGGGATGAAAGCCAATGGAGGAAAAGTCCAAGTGAGAAGTAGAACACTGTTTTTTAAAGATGTGTAGTTTCCAACTGGAGAAATTACCTATTCTCAGTTGGTCAGGAAAGGAGCCTGCATAGGCTGCAGGGCCTGAATTCAACAGGATGGTTAACTACTTACCCACATCTTATGCATATGTAGTTATATCTGGTGTGCCAGAAATCAGGTATATGCTTGAGTAAGTATATTAATTCACATTCCTAAAGATAGCCATGTGCTTAAGTGCTTTGCTGGATCTTTTTCTTTGCCATCTGTTTGTTACTGGGCTCTGTGCAGGCCTTGCTAGGTCAAAACCAGTGATCTGTGGTTAATCAGTAATCAATGGTCACGCAGGGATTAAGCTCTGTGCTTAATGGTTTTTCTGAGAAGCAAAGGCTCTTTTAGGAGGAAAAGGAGGAGTAGAAGGATGAGCGTGAGCAAGAGAGACTGGAACACACTGCTGGAGTTGGAGGGGAGGTAGAGAGGTTTCTTCCGAGCAGAGTTTGCTTTTCTTGGAAAACATGGCTAGTTTCTGTGCAAGTAGGTTTATGAAGGGATCCAGAAGCATGAGGGGAGCAAGAAGATGAAATCATGGAAACAAGGCAAGCTGCTGTTGGAAAGCAATGGAAGGGACAAGTTTGGCAAAGAGAGATCAGGTTAGGTTGGTGGGGAAGGCAAGAACATCCCAGTAACCAAGATACCATCTCTTTCTTACCTGGTTTCTTCGCTCACTGCAAAGTTCAATTTGAACTTGGAAATCACTGGTTCATTTTGATTTTGTGTTGATAATTCGTAACCCAAAGGCTTTGGTTTCCTCCCCCTCTCCTCGCCTTTATCTGGACAGCACAGGGTGTTAAGTGTGTTTGAACTGTTTTGCGTGGGGTCACTGTGGATGCCAGGTATGTTCCTTGAAGATAAGTGAGCTTTTTTTATCAGGTCAAGCACATACTACCAATGTGCTCTCTATCAATGAGATGTTGAAGATATAGGTGAAAAAGGGCACATGGGAAAATATCTGAGTCAGATGTGTTTCTTACCTCCTGAATTAGATTGGTGGCTTTTTGTTCTGCTCTTGATAATACCTATTCCTCGTTGTGAAACAGCTTCTTTCATCATATAGTTAACTTGTAGAAGTCTTCTGCTCATTAAAAACACTGATAGATCTATCGAAGGGGTGTTTTGGATGAAGAGGAGCAGGCTCTGTGTGTGAGGAGAAAGGAGATAGTCTTTAGTTTGTCAGTGCTTTGCGGTGAGGCTTTCACGCTCCTCATTCAGTGCCTGTGGAATTTGCTGCCAGATAAACTCCTATCTGTTGAGTTGCACTTTAGAGTATAATCTTCCACTTAGTAGCATCTCTAGTTTACTTGGCTGAGAAAAAAACCCAACCCTCTAAAATATGTACCCAGTACAGTATTTTTGTACAGAGTGTTTAGTTACAATGGACAGCCTAGGGAATTAATGCAAATTAGTTGCAAACATAGCTTTAAAAAGAACTAGTTTTGCTAACCTGAATAATTTCTGTGGGCAAGTATTTAGAATTTAAATAGCCTGACTTTGAGTTAGCTAGATTCAGACATTTGATTTACTTTAAGAGTTTTGCTGGCAACCACAAAAGCGAGGAAAAAAAATCTTATCCCCTTTCTGAGACAGGCACAGGGGTAAATGGTGGAGAAACTCAGGCAGCCATCTCTTCCTGGCTCTAACAGAAGGGTGAAAACCAGCAGTGAGTGATAGGAGTTTCTCAGACTGTTCTGGGTAGACCTAAAGATAACTTCACCATCACTCCTGGAGATGTGTCACTGTTGGTTATTCTGGCATAAGCATCATCCAGGGCGTATTCACAGCCAACAGTCTCAGATGCTTACAACTGCTGCCCCCTCCTCAGGATGTTCCTACTGGCAGCTATTTGACCAAGCTATTATTTTATGGTGTATTTAGTTCTTCTTTATCTTTCCTCATTGTCAGTCTCTCCAGCCCAATAATCATGTTTTCTTCTTTACCACAGCCTCCATATCCTGCTGTCATTCTAAAAATGCTTCTGTGATGTTAAATCTTTTCTAGTTATACGATGAAAATTAATTCATTCTGACACAGCCATGAAAATCTGATTCAATTCCTTTTTTTGGTATCTCAGTCACAGTCCTTGATCACAAATCAGCATGAGTCAGAATTTCCCAGGTTATTATTTCCTCAGAAAGGCTGATTGCAACTCTGTCTCGTATTTAATATCCTTTTTTTCTGACTGCAGTGGAGCTGAGCAGTAGAGGCTGCAGTGATTTTGTTTGGTGATCTGTGTTATTCTGGCATTTGATGCCGCAGGTGGAAGAAGGTGACTCCAAAGAGTATCCTGGACCAGTTTTAGTGTTGCAGTTTCCCGTCACCCTGCAGCTGAGCCCACACTGGCTCTACAGCATAAAGCTGAATGCAGAAACTATTTCTCTGGAAACTAAGAAATCTGAGGTCACAGGTGGGGAGGGAACACAGTGGATTTATCAGCTTGTGCTAGGAAATCATGAGAATTTATTAATCATGGGATTTCAAACTGACTCTACTGAGATCTTCTAGCAAAATGGACTGTCCTGAAATATTTCAGATAGATAGCTTTTGAGTCCTTTTGGATTCAGCTGGTTAAATGAGCAGCTTATCTACTGTTACTAAAAGATCAGAATGAGAAATAAGCAAGAAAAACTCTCTTTGGGGCCCTTATCATTCATTTATTCTCTACTATACATGTTTGTCTCCCAAATTTTGTGTCTGGAGGCCGGGACCACTTTGGCTGCCCATTGAAAGAGTGGGCTGCTGTCAGTCTGTTCTTCTGCCTTGGGCTGTGCTGTGCCCAGGAGGGGTTTGGAGGCACAAAGAGATTTCTCTTTCCTTACACAGAGCTTCTAGCTCTAGAAGCATACGCCGGAGGAAATCCTGCTTCCACTTGCCATTGTACCTCTCCGCATCCTGAAGGATGTGCTGTCCGCTGAGCAGCAGCTGAAAGGCCTTCAGGAAGAGGCAGGCATTACTTATTGCAGGTCACAGAAGACAGAGGAGGCTCCTGAGCCTGCCCCAGGGGGTTTGTCTCTGAACAAATTCAATGCTCAGTTTGAGGACTAAGGAACTGTTTCCCTGTTTTCTACTGATGGCTGCAGTTTGCTTTTGTGGCTCTCCTGGGTTCCTCAAAGTAGGAGCTTTAATACTCACTTGGTTTGTGGTTTCTTTGTCGTCTTTTTTTTTTTTTTCTTTTTACATGAAAAGATAAAAAAAACATGGCCAGACAAAGATTGGTTCATTATTTTTATGAGGGAATATTTATTGGGATTTAATTGTGCAGGCAAAGCAATCAAGCACTGCCTGCAGGGGAAAGCCTTTACACACTGGTGTGAGTATATCAGATCCATAACTGATGGCTAATAGGAAGGGACAAAAAGCCATCCTTAATTTTAGTGGTAAAGGATTCAGTTCCCAGTTCAGACTCAGGTGTCTCATCTTCCTGAGACAAATCACACAAGTGCTTGTTTTCTGCAGGATGGAGATACCGCTTTTCTTCCTGACGGGACTGTGCATTTCAGCTCCTCTGAGTTATTGGACTCTTCATGTGCTAAAGTGGGCAAGTCAAGCTCCCAGTTCCACAGAAGTGTCTTATCTTTTTGACTTGTGTGCCTTGCTAATGTATTTCTAGCAGAGACATGAGTTACTGTTTCATGATTAGATTTTATATTGTGTTGCATATGCCACGGGCTGTGTTTTGATGGTCCTAGCCTACTAGACACGATAGTTATTAAAGCTCAGGTGAGTCAACTCAATTTCCCCTACAATTTCCAAACAATTCTAGGCATTATTGGTGGTGATAATTAGGATAAGATGTTAGTACGCTGAGCAGAATGGGTGGCCTCTGTGAGGCTCATCCATTATTAATCAGCCATGTAATTTCCCTTAAGTGGCAAGGTGTGATTGCTTTTTTTTTTTAAGCCAAATTACACCTTCATGCTAAGAGCAGAGATCAGACCCTCTTGCCAGCGTGAATTAACCATTTGGGAAATGAGGATGCTGTAGGTTGGAGATACTGCTTGGGAGCTCACTTGTGACACAGAGACCAGATGCTGAATAAGCAAGACATTAATTCTTTCTTCCCCTTTTCCTTTCCATGTAAGAAACGGGTTTGTTTTTGCTACAGCTTTGCATGCGTAAAGGCTGCAGTATGGAGCAAGTGCGTGCCATCACACTTAACCTTTGGCATGTCAGAAAGCAGCTTATGGAGGGGGCAGAAAGCATTCCCTGGTGATGGTGATGTGTGCTGGGCGTGACTGCAGTGTGGTGGGGGCCGAGGGGGAGCCCAGTGGCCTTCGTTAGAACATAGGAAGAAAAGCTCTTCACAGATGAAGCAAATGTAGTGTTCTGATTTAATGCAACCTAATAGTTGTGCTTCATGTGACTTACAATGAAGAAAAAAATCAGTATGCTCTTTGTTAAAAATGGAGAGTGGTATATATAATAAACATAACCTTATTGAACTCAAGGAAGCATAAATCACTTGTGATTTGAAAGCATTATAAAAAATAATTATGATTCAGTGCTAAACTTCGTTTTACAGTCTGTGAAAGCTTTTTATGTTTTGCTTTCAAAAAGGCATTTCTCTTAATCACAGTAGTTGCAATTAGAGGGAATGGTAATGATCCCAAAGATAGCTGAGTGCTGTTGCCTTCTGAGGATCTCTACCACTGCCATTTTCATAGCGTGAGTAGTGATGCTTGGTGTTGGCAGAGAAGTTCCCATGGATCAGAGCTCCAGCAATTGGAAATGCTGTGTTTTGCAATACACACCCATCCCTCCAAACCTACCATGATGTTGAATTCCATCCACTTAAAACAGAGCCGATGTTTAACAATAATTTAAATCATTATCCTGCCTGTCATCTCGGAGTTAAGGGGCTAGGCAACTGTGATTCTCTGTTTAGAAACTGCCTGGAATAATAACTTTCAGATGTCTCAAATATGCACCGCTTATCTATAACATCTAAATACAAATGTCTCCCCGCTGAGCAAGCCCGACTGTTTACCTATTGTGTCCAAACTGTTCCAGAGGGTTTGCTTGGCGTGGAGCGGAAGGCCCTATATCCGCAGCTCCAACAGCGCTGTCAGTGTGATGTTTTTCAACTCCTTCTCACCTTTAGGTGATTGTAAAGAAAGAAACAGCCTAAGCCCAGGGGTGGCAAGTGAAGAATGTCCCTGCATGTGCATCTCCCCCCTCCTCCCGCCCCCACGCCAAGGGTAAAAGTGCATTGCGAGCCAGCCCTGCGCTCTCGCAGACGGGGGTGATGTTCGTGCCCTTGGGTCCCTGCCAGGCTGCTGTGAGACGATCCAAATGCTGAATCCCACGTGCCCCCGGCATACTGGGGCTGGGCAGAGTCGAGGGGCTGTTGACAGCTTGGGGGCCCTCGGGGCTCTTTCTCCACGTGCAGACCTCAGTGGGACCTGTCAAATCTCATTGAACGTGAGGCTCCGCAGTTGGCTTGCGTTGTTCGCTGCCCCCAGCCACGACGTGCGCCGTGCGGCCGGATGGCTCCGCTGCCGCCTGGGGAGCTGCCATGCTAGATACGGGAGCTTGGCACATCCCTTGAGGGGCTGCAGGGGTGATGGGCTGGGGCATGGGACTGGCCCTGCAGCTCAACCGTGAGTAATCAGAGGAGGGAGAGCTGCAAAAACCCTCCTTGCTTTGCTACGGCTGACCTGGCTTATCAAGGGGGAGCCCCTGTGACTTTTGGGGGCTTTCCCAATGGCATGGAGTGTCTCATGCCACCCACACCTAGAAAGAGAGGACCTCCATCCCCATAGCTGGCATTGGGTCCCAAAGACCTCTCTGCAACGCTCTGCAACCTAATGGTGTATGCTCTGTAGCCTCTGAATTTCCTAATGCATCCCGGGGAGCCCCATGCTGTGCTTCACAAGGAACACTCTTAGCTGGCCTGCCCCATCCTCATGCAGCCAGCTAACGTTAAATAAGGAAAAAATAAAACCATTTAATGCATCTTTGCATCATCTTTGGTCCCTAGGTAAAGGCTGAGTCACAGCTCTTATTCTGGATATCCAATCTATGCAAATGTTATTGACATTCTTTGTGGGGCTCCTGCCATTTACTCTCAGTTAACTCCTGGATTACCTGTTGTTCAGCCCCTGTGCTGTTTTCATATTACACAACAGCAGATTGTCTGAAATGTATGTGTTCTGGGCATTGAAAATTGCTGTTATTTTATTGGTTTTTATAGAAAATATCGAAATTAGACTGTTAGCAGGGGCCAGACTTGGCACCAAATTGTTTTACATGGCTATGGTTATGGAAGCAAGCCTTTCCTCCTTGTCCACTTTGGACAGCAGTTAGCTTGCATGTCCCCCTCACAGCCACCCAGGGCTGCCCTAGGTGAGCACTGCTGATCTGCTGCCTCTGCCGTCAGGTTGAGCGCATGATAGCGTTTTTCAGAATAGCTGCAATTAATGAAGTATGCATAGCATTGGCTAAGCGCAGAATGTGGTTTCTTCTTCGTTTTTCTTTTTTCTTAATGTAAGTGTCTTTGTAGGGATATAGCTTAGAGAGATGTTCCTTATAGTTTTCTCTCAGTTGGCTCAGGAAAGCAGATCAGGGAGACTCAGTATCTGATGGGTTTGTTCGTGCAGCACTCTTGCCTCTGTGCACATGAAAATACAGTCCAGTTTCTTTGCTTGAAATCCCCCAATTATATTTTTTGTTTTTCGTGAAATATTAATTTGCTTGGCAGTAGTAAGCCAAGTTTTGCTGGTGCTGGTGTTTCTGGACAGAAGCATGCACAGGCACATGGCTGTGGTGCCTGCTTATCTTGCTGGAGCTGCCTGTTGCCCGCACTGTTCCAGCTCGGTGGTGCTCAGTGAGAAGCTCTACCTGGGGATCCGCATGGCTCTGCTGCATTCGGGAAATGAGCTGCTCTGAGGCCACCTTCCCTCCGTTCATCCTCCCACTTTGGGTGGACGGGGGCTCCACCTTTAGGGGCCCGTCCTCACATATACCATCATCAGAGTGGCTAGGGATGGGAATGAGAGCAGCAGGCAGGACTCTCAGCCTTTCCTCGAGCTGGCTCCTCCTGCACACTGACTCTTGCACCAGGTACTTTACCAGCATCTTGTCACCTCCTCAGCAGCTCTGCAGTGGCTTTTCCATGATCACCCATACCAGAGGGCCTCAAGCACAGCAGAAAATTTCATACAGTTAACCTGTTTATCCATTGCAGTGTTGTGTATGTGCGCTGCTTGTGCATGACGGTTAAAAGCTGCCACTGTCACTTACAGAGAATATGGTATTTACTAGACATTCTCTGATAATGGTTTGTAGCTTGGCCATGTACACAGGAAAATAATTTACAGGTACTGGGGTTGCCTTCATGCTGTTTGTTGCTTTAAATTTGTACTGGGTGTTTGCTGCCCAGAGGGAAGGCTGTGATCCCAGGTGCTGCCACCTCAGAGGTCTTCAGCGAGAGATGACCAGTGACGTGTTCCTTCGCAAGTGGCATCCTGAGGTGACATGCCAGAATGACAGACAGATGGTGTTAGGTTACACAGGAAGCATTGCTGGCCAAAAAGGTATAAGCAGCTAGTGTGAACTCGTGTGATCAGGTCCAGCCAGTGTCTGTAAGGAGCCAGGGCTACTTCCATTTATTGGAGATGGGAATTGTTTGCTATAATAAACTAAAGGTTTATTAGGATTGAATCTCAGCTTCTCCAAAACCCCCAGCACTCTCTGATCTGATGTTTTGATTACCTGAGTCCATTTTAAATGCTAGCTCAAGCATCAAGCCCTCACATTTCCATTTAGCTGTTCAAGGAAAACAATTTTAATAGCTACCCAGCTATTCATCAGGATTAAGCCCTGCTGGACTAGTTTGGATAACGTGCAAGCTAAGTGCAGTGTGGTCTGAGCTTAACTTGGAACATCGGAAGGCACCAGGATACATTTTCTTCGGTCACTCAGGCACGTTCTTCAGCCCCTGCTCTTCATGCTACTGGCCATGTCCGGTACCAGGAGAGGAGTGGCTGGGGGAGTGCTCCCCTCCCCTCTTATTCCTGGCCCCAATGGAAACAGGGAGAAGCAAAAATATCAGTAGGAAGTGTGCACTGTTGGAGCTCCTGCCCCCTAGTCGATGTGGAAGCAGACGAGAGAAGCATCCATGTACTCAGCTGCCTTCTACGGCAGCAGCACCTCTGCCCCCTGCTCGCTGTGTGCATCCCCATGTGCCCCAGCGATGCAGCGTAGAGCACCCCAGCGTCTCAAAGGTACCTCTGAGATTCTAGTGTGGTGGAAGAATTTAGTTTGTTCTACATTTATTGCCTAAGTTTAGATAGCAAGTGTACTGCTCTGCCAAGTGTTGAGGGAAAAATTCCTTGTTCCACTTTATATGTTTCTTGGAGTGGCCTGTGCTGCGCTGAAAGTCCTTGGCTAGCCAGTGCTGAGCAAGGTTTCACGTTGGTGCTGAAAAAGCCGGTTCGCTGGGGGCTTCAAAACTTAGGGATGCACACAAGTTTCCTCTCTTGCCCGTGTATCTTCACACAGTCATCAAGAAGTTTTGCTTACTTAATCACCAGTATTTAGTGGGAAAATGCTACAAAATGTTTGTTGAAAAAAAAAAATAGAAGTTGAATGTGGTTGTTTTCATGCTGTTGCTGCTGGCTAGCTTTTCCCTAGCCAGACTTCACTGGAAGACCTGGGGGGATTCCTGCAAAAGTCTCAGGCACCCAAACAAATTTGGACATTTAATTGCTGGGTGGTGGGGACCTGTCAAGGATGGTGTTGGCGGCCTTCCTTGTAATCGCTGCGATCTGGGAGCTGGAAATCCCATAAGAATCTGGTTTCTTTAAGTACTTTGGATTGGCTGTGGAGGTTCCTGGGACAGCAAAATTTATGTAAGACATTTTGCAGTGTCATCTTTTTTTTCAGTTTTAGGAAATGTTGAGGCTGGATGGAGTTCAAACAGGGTGAAAGGGATGGTTCTCTTGCATTTAATAACTGCTACTGCTTGTTCCTGAGGAGTGTCGGTTGCCTTACAAAGGGAGGCAGAATAGTATCTGCTTTCTATCTGGTAGGACAGCAACCATTTTATTCTCAGAATGGTCTGAATAAAGACAAATTACTGAATCTTGTAGAAATCTTGATGGTGAGACAAAGCCCTCTCACTAAGTGAAAATAATAATAGCTTTTTGAAGCTCTCTGTAAAAATATTTACAGCTCTCTCTGTCTCTGTATGTATGTATAAAAACAAAAATCCCCAAACACTGCACAAAGATGAGAAATCTTCCAGACTGTCACCATCTTCATGAAAAGCAAGGGGAAAGTAGTATGTTAAATCGTTGACACTTTTTTCAGTTGTCTAGACAGTGCTGTATTGAAATACGTGTGGAACGTAAAATAAGGAGTTTAGGTCTTACAGGTTATGATTTCACAGTACTCGAAGGACCTGAAGAAAAGGAGAAGAGTGAATTTGTTGTTACTTCTGTGGTCAAGGCACTCTTCTCCTGGCCCAGTGCTTCCCTGTGTTGCACAACAAGCACAAGATGCAAATTCTGTAGAGGGGGAAGTGTGGCAATTGCCTTGAACATATAAATACCTCTTGATTCCTCCAGTTGGACATGCAGTGACTTGCTCTTGTTCTTTGTATCCTTCCCCCTGGGCCTCCCCAGGCAGGGAGACACCCAGTACTGCCAAGCGAGCCTGGGCAAACTGGAGCCATCTGGAGATATTCAGGCTCTCCCACTTGGGTGGCTCTTACAGCAGGAGCAAGTGTGAGGACAAATGTCTTCTTACAGCCTACGTCCTCTTTTCAAACTGCTCACCTTCAGCCATCGGATGAAGCCTTTTCAGCTGAATACATACAATGCAGGGCACAAAAATCAGAACAGGATGTGATGTGTTTGAATTTTAGGCATAGAGCTTTAACGTGGGCAGAAGATTCAGTGTGATGACTGTGCCTACCAGCATGAAGTTCATTATCTATTGCAAAATGATCAGGAGAACACTCAAGTGCAACCAGGGTGTTCATACATGTTGGGAAGCACATTTGCAGCATTGCAGTATAGGATGGTAGATGTTCTCAGTGAAGAAGCCCTTATTAAAAACTATGCCAAATATCTCCTCTCTGTCTGTCTCCATCATCGAAACTGAGCAGCAAAGTGTTTAAGACAGTGCTTTGTGTTTGTCTTTGGGGAGCCAGGAGGATACCTCTGTGTGTGCCTGCTCAAAGCAGGTACTCGAGTCTGAGGTTTGAGTCATCAGACATGAAGCCTCTGATGATTTTGGTTAGATACTAGATAGTGACAACAGATTTGGTCATTGTGGAAACTTCAAAGCAAAGAGCTGGCTGGGGAGGGAGAGCTGATTCCAGGATTTCCTCCAAAAGTAGGGTGTAAGAATCCCCTGCAGCCCAGAGAAGGCTCACGGGTATGTTGACAGCACTTCATGCCCAGCGACAAGGCTGCTGAAGCAGCAGGGCAGGGTGGATCGTAAGTGACTGTCACTGGTTACTGTGCAGTCTACAACAGGTTTATTTAAAGTTTCATAGGCCTATGTTTGCCACTTAAAACAGCAGAAATTCAGCTACTGGCCATCAGCTCTCCAGAGAAATGCTTAAAAGGGTCCTTTCTTCATTTTAACACCTAAAATGTCTCAATATTTACCACGGCCAGTGTGGGATCTGTGCACTGAGGGCTCCAGTACCTCACTCTCTGCAGACACCTGGTGGGTATTCAGAGCATTGTGAGATGCTTGCAGGAGGAGGACTCAAGTCACAGATGACAGAGACGAAATGCCTTCCCAGGGGCTCTACAGGGAGGACAAGGGACAGGGATAGAAACTGGGGAGCCTGACTTTCCACCTCTTATTCTTAAGCACAATGAAAGCACAGCCTGTTAGTTGTGGTGGGAGAGCAGTGGGAGGGAAGTTTTGGGCAGAGATGGGATCGGGAGGAGTGAGAAACAGGAGAATGGGACGAGATGGAGGTAGATGGTTGTGGCTATGGAGGAAAGAGAACCTTAATGGTGAGAGAAGAGGTAGAAATCCTACCGAAAGAGTCATTACAGTAAATACTAATTTTGCTCAGTTTGCAAAATCAATAAATTAATTTAGAGTATGCTCATGGGACGACCTTCCCACTGTTTCTAATCTGAAATCCTGTTGTTTAATGTGTTTTTGGCTGTTAACATTTTCCAATCTATTGTGTAAATAGATTCTATTTTTAACATTTTGGCAAACAGCTTCCCGGGAAAAGCCCGATCCCTCCACCACTCTTTCAGGGTCCCATTGTCCGGGGTCTTATTTTTTCCTTCCTGTTTCACATGAATGTGCAGAGCTTTCACAATTGCACTTTGTA
Source organism: Apaloderma vittatum (assembly GCF_000703405.1). Taxonomy (NCBI): domain Eukaryota; kingdom Metazoa; phylum Chordata; class Aves; order Trogoniformes; family Trogonidae; genus Apaloderma; species Apaloderma vittatum. The sequence continues at coordinate 48,926 of NW_009709775.1, forward strand.
GTCTTGAAATGTGAATGCCTTCCAAGGCTGGAAGGACTCTCTTAGTTTTTGAGATTGACCTTTGATTTCCAGTGACAGCCAGAGTGGATTTCTTCAATTTTTCATGTTGCCCAGAGCCTGACAT
>NW_009709775.1:49071-85482 GCF_000703405.1 Apaloderma vittatum
CAGGAATGTCAGGAAACCCTCAGTGATGAGATTTTTTCATGCTGTTCATGCATAATTTCAAAACTGTAGGGCTGAGTTCCTGTTTGGGGTGAGTGGAGCAGTGTTACAACAGGGGTGAACTCAGACCGTTGCTCCTGAAGGCACAGAGCAGCTCTTTCATTCAACCTCTCCCAAGATCTGTCCGATCAACAGCAAGCAGTCTGTGCCATTTCAAGTAGTGAAATAATGACACGCAAAATCACATGGCTTTCTGTGGAAAGTCAGCAGCGATCCCATTGCTTTTGCCTTTTGTTTATCTTTCTTAAGAAAACAGTGGATTCTGCCTAGTTTTACTGGCATAGTCCCTTGCTGGCTGGAAGTTACTAGCTACACAAAAAAATGTGGCAAAACGTAGCTCACTGTGTTTGAGAAAGGTTTCTGCAGAGCTTCTGCACTTACTGAACAGGGGGCATGTCGGGGAGAAAACTCAATGGGAACTGGGGGGATGGCCGAAGAAGCTGTTTTGTGTTCTGACTCTGGTTTTATGGCCAACTGGGGTTGCTACCAGCATCCTCACAACCCACTCCCTTCTCTGGATGCTGGGGAAACATCAGAGGCCATCACGGTCGTGCTACAGCTTCTTCAGGGCACTGGGGAGGGGTGGGGGTGGCAAAAAGAAAGGGTGCCAAGTGCCAACGCCATGCACAGTAGGGCACTCTGCATGGTCCAGCTTCATCTTGGTACAGCTTCATCTTGGTACAGCTTCATCTTTCCCAGTGGAGCAGGTGGGGGCTGCAGAGGAGAGGAGGAGAAGCTTCTTTGCTCTACAGTTAGTCAGAGATCTCTGAAGCCCTTTGCAGTTGTGGATAAATGGGGTAAATAGACCCTCACACGGAGCTTGTCTGCAGAGGGGCTCCTATTTTAAAATCCTTCATTCATATCTCTAGCCGTCCGTGACTGTAACCTCACACAGTTAAATCTGATTTTAACAACTGATTAATCCTTCCCTTTCTTCCATGTCTAGGACAGGGAGAGTGAATGAAACACGGCCCATCCCTTGCAAAGCAGTGGACAGGACATGTGAGATACTTGTTTTCCCTTCTCTCTACTCTGTACCACCTGACAGGCAGTGACTGGGCTGGGGATGCTGAGCCAGGAGGGAGGATGTCCTGATTGCCCCCCTGCAGTAACCCCCCCCACATTTTGCACCTCTTTGCAATACTGCATATCTTCATCTTTCTCCATGAGCTCTGGCACTGGGCATCCTCCTGGCCTGGAGAGCATCCCCACCCCAGAGTCTCAGCAGTCCTTCCCAGGAAGGTCACTACTAAAGGATCAGCAGACATTTACTTGGCTTGTTATGTGCCCCTTTCTGCCCTTAGATCGGGGTTTGACCTCAGTTCAGGCAAAACAAGAAACAAACAGCTGCTTCTCCAGCATTCAAAGCAATGTGAGAATTTTAAACCTATTTCAAAATAAAGATGTACGGCTCACAATTCATTTGGACATAAGTATACACTCACCAAAGAAGGATCCTCTGAGAAATTCAGCTACTGAATCCTGGACCTCCAAAGGACCCCTAAATATAGTATTGTATGCAATGTGCCTCTTTTTGTGGGTGAGATATTAAGAGCTTATTTATTTATTAGAAAGTGGTTTGCAGTATGAGTAAATTAGTGAGTTCCAAGCCCCTCTCCCAGCTGCCAGATGGTGGAAGGATGTTTATGGCCACTGTAAATAATTTCATAGCTTAATACAAATACATTTTTAGAAATCAAAGGCTGATGGCTACATGTTTATGGTGCAGTTGAGGATTTAGCAATTCCTCCAGAATATGAAAACAAACAGTATTTCAGATATTTTAAAAATTCAAAGGGAAGAAAAACCCCAAAGGTGGTATTCATTCACGGTGCTGTGGGCTCAAGTCTGTGTTGCTTTGGCTGAGCTCTCCCAATTCTCATCAAGTCAGTGAGATCAGAAAATGCTCAGCATCCTTCAGGACCCAGCCCATATGTTCTGGAGACTGTGAAGGCTGGGGCTTTAATGCTACAGGCAGGCTTCCTCAGCACCGAATATGTATTTGCAGATCACTTTGCTGCTGCTGAATGACCTTTGCCAAGGTCAGCTTTAGATGACAGAAATCAGATCCTTCACAGCCAGCAGGGCAGCGAGGTGGAGCAGCACAAGAGGTTTGCTTTATATTGTGGCTAAAAGGTAGTAAGGACTGAGCAGCACCTGTGAGTATTGGCAGAAGGGTGGCTCTGGAGGGAAACCTGCTTCCCAGCCGAAAATAGGACACAGAATGAAAATGGGGCTGGAAGAAATTTCTTTTTCAAGGCATGTGTACAGTGAGGAATTAGAAATTGGTGAGGTGACGTCAGAGCGTATGTGGGATGCCTGTGAAAAGTCTCGGTGCCTTGGGGAGGGATGGGCAGAAATGAAGTATTACAGATGCTTCATTTGAGCTTTAGGTCTATTTTCAGCCTTTGTGTGGATGGCAGCGGAGGGCCTGCAAATATCAGCAGAAGCTGTGGGCTGCTTCTGCCATAGTGCATTGTGGTGGCTGCACGTTCCTGTGCTATGCTCTCCATAGCAACATATTTTCAGTGTAAAACCACAGAACCAGCTGAATAGTTATGAGCATTTACACTCCCATGTGCATGGGGGAAAACTGATGATGCTGCTGAGCTGCTGCCAGGCAAGAATGGTCCTTGCTTTAAACTGCAGCCTAAGCTGAGCTTTTGGTCTGGAGTTGAAATGCAGCTTGATGGTGGGAGATGCTTAGATTCATGTACTCACAGGTGCCTTGTTCTTTTTTTGGGGAAAAAAAAAAAAAAAGACCCTTTTTTATTACCCAGTAAGTCTACCAAGAAGCATCTTGTTTTGTGAGCAGGAGACTGTCCCGGGTCTACAGCAGGCTGGAGTTAGATGGCTTGACACAACGAGGTTTTCCCAGGCTAATGGTGCCAGTGCTAACTACAATTACTTTAGGGCAAAATAACTTTTATTTCAGACTTTTTTTTTTTTGAGATAGCAGTTAAACCCCATGCGGCCCTGCCCCAGGTCTGGCAGGCTGAGATTTGGGTACCCTCATTGCAGCAGTGTCACTTTTTGCTGTGAGTGTTGTCTGGTGCCATCCTCATCCTTTTCCTTGGTGATGCTGGATTGCCTGGCCTTAAATTTAGCTGCAGGGGCTGCAAGTTCCAGTGAAGTGGAGGTGGCTGTGCAGTGCAGACAGGCACAAAAGGCATGGCCATGGGCATGGCACTGAGACGGGCAGCAAGGTAAAGGGAAGGAGCCTGCAGGGTTCAGTGACTAATCCTGGCCGTGTCTGGCTTGCTTGTGTCTGTCTCTGAATTGTTCCCTTCCTGCCCATTGCTGGACTGGTAATACGTGTGCAGGTGATGGCTTTGAGGTGGTTTGGCAATACTGCAGCGACAGAGCACCCTCTGAGTGAGTGCATAGCTGTTGTTGAAGGTGCCGGCTCCCACGGCTCTGCCTCCAGCCACCCATGGAGCAGGCAAACTCAGCAGGATGGCAAAGGCACAGAGACTGTAACAGCGTTGAACACACTGAATGACATGCTGAGGAGTAAGACTGCTGACCTGGAAAACAAGGCAAGATTAAGAAATGTCAAATTTCTGGGGAGAAGAGGATTTCCCAGAGGGCTGGGAGATGGAGAAAGTAGACTCTGGAAGTTACTTGGCATGGCTAATTTCAAATGGATCATGAACCCTGTCATAGCACTGGCGCGTCTAGGAAGGGTCACCCTGACACCTTGAGCTGGGACGCACCTCCCAGAACTGGGTGCTGAGGTGTGGGTGGCAATCAGCAGGAGGACATGAGTGTAGAGGTGACTATGTCCTCCTGGGGACAGAGCTGGAGGATGATGTCTTCTAATCAGCAGCCGTTGGGGAGCTTCTTGCAGGGTTAATGTAGCAGTGGACAGCATGAAGCAGGCACATGAGCCACAGTGTCCCCATGTAGCAATGAACTGGCACCTCAGGTCTGCAGCTGCTTCACCTAGAGTTAAAAAAAACAGTTAACCCCACATATGTTTTTACTGTAGCAGATGTAAAAGTGAATCCAGAAGTCATCCTATTATTTGTTTCCATATTATATTCTGTTTGCTTCATGTTGCCCATAAACATGAATTTTCAAAGTGCTGCAAACCTCGCTGGGGAAGAAATTTAGATTGCCTGAGCCCTTAACAAACCTGAGTGAAATGCTTCTGGCAGGAAGAAGCAGTGAAATGCAGTGGATAGCAAAGTTGTCACTTGTCACCATTCCTGCAGATTCGTGCCACAGTGGCAGTCTCTTCATTTCTCTGCAGACAGGGCAGTTTTTCTGCTGCGGGCAGCTCTCCCAGCTGCCGACGTGGCAGAGCTGTGAAGGGCCAGCAGCGTGGGCTGGGTGAACCTCTCCTCTCCCCGGTGGGATGCCGGGGCTCAGGATGTGGCTACTAACAAGCCAGCAGATAGAGACAAGTTCCGTTCTCAGTCTGGCCCCCTGGCTAGGGAAATTCGTGTGGTGCATTGGGTGTAGTAGGGTGGAAGGGTGTAATAACTTGAAGTCTGGGTCTGGTTTCCCTTCGACGTTAAAGTCATCTTGCTCTCAGGCTAAGTTCATACCGACTCCAGCAGTCCTTATGAGCCCCAGGATTTCCCCGTGCAAATTAGGGGACTAAATGCTTCCCCCATGTCCCGCTACTCGGCAGGCCCTCTTGCAAAGGGTAGGTATGCCGGAGCAGCCCGTCTGCCTTGCCTGCAGCGCGGCCGGGCGGGCGGCAGCGGGACGGTGCCTGTGCACCACTGCGACCTAGTGGAGGGAACGGCGCTTGGCCCGGGGGGGGATTTCACGGGCCCGGGCAGCTCCTGAAAAGGGCTTTTTAGCTCCAGCCTTGAGCGTCCAGCTTTGCCTGGAGAGGCCATGGAGACCGTCCCAGCCGAGGCTGCAGCGTGCCAAGCCCAGCAGGATGCTCGTAAAGCCGTGCGGGGATGCAGAGCCCTGCCAGGGCTTGCAGGCAGAAGGAAAGAGCTGCCAGGGCACATCTGCAGCCTCTTGCCATCTCGCCCTGACCCTCTCTTCCCTGTGTTTATCGCACCCTCTCGTTGTATTATGTCTAATTTGGGCCTAAGCTCCTCTGGGATGGGATTTGCCATATTTAACTGCCAGGCATAAGGCACACCTAAGCCACCTTATAAATAATATTTCTGTGCAGAGGAAAGCTTGACCCTGGGACGTAAAAGGGTGGCTATGGCAACAGCTGTTCACGTGCTTTGTGTCGCGTATGGACACAGAGTGAAAGGGGCTGGTTACGCGGCGTCAGCCCGAGCGGGAGCAGAGCTGTACGGCTTCTGCACGTATCCACTGGCTTCCTCTTGAACATGTCATCTGTAGTCTTCTTTGGGATTTTTTTTTTCCTCCCTTGCTTACTTTGACATTAAAAAGAGTTACAGGACAGAAATACAGCAATTAGTAACCCTTTCTTCTCTGTTTTAGATATTAGGATAATTTGTACACATCATCTGCTTTTTGTTCTCATCGAACTTTCAGAAATGCATGGGTTTGTAGCTGTTTGTCTTCCCAGTACCATCCTGTGGTGGGCAAGTACAAATGCTAATGTGAATTATCCAGGCTTCTATTCTGATGGCTGGACTACATCTGTGCTTGGAAATAAAAAATATTTTCCCAGTTGTAAATGAAAAAATAAAGCATGTATTTTTAAAGTTAGAGCTGTTGTAGTACTAGGAATGGTGGGACCATACTGAGCACAGTGGATAAAGGGACCATTTTTCTCTGATAACCAGATCCCAGAAAGACCTGGGATTGTTCTATGATTCTGTGAACACTGGTGTGCATTCCTAGTCAAACTGGTGCAAAACCAAGACATTACCAGCAGGTGAGGAAGGGGTTTAGAGCATATGTCAATCGGAGGGAGTGACCTTTAGCATAAGTTGAAACGTTAAATCCTAGTGAAAATGCATTGACATGTCGCAAAAGGAAGCTGCTAAGAAATGGCAGACATCTGTCATGGGAGTTTAATGAGATGTCAAAAAAAGAAAATCACCTTGCGTAAAGTGAAGAGAGACAAGAAACTGAGTGCATTTTCAGGTGCCCATGCCCTACCCACCTCCTGGCCCCTCCTCAAAAGGTCTCAGGGACGAGTGACAGCAGTTGCAAAGTCACACATCTCTCTAGTGCTGTGCTTACAGCTAGCACTTCACTGGTGCAATGTTTTTCATGGGAAAGCTTTGAGATGGTCAATGCCTAGGTCCCAGACAGTCCAGCTTTGTCCACCACAGGGGCTGCGTCTCGGTTTTAGGATCCAGTTTCCCAGGAAGAATATCCTGTATCTCATCACCAGAATCCCCGTAGGATCAAGCTTGTTTGTGCTTAGAGTGTCAGGTGGGGATGGGAGAAAGAAGAGGAAGAAAAATAGTCCTGTGGGAAGATGGGATGTGGGGAGGGCAGGAACTTTTGGGAACCAAAGCTTCAGGTCCCCTTCCTTGGGGGGCTAAGGACCGTTTGGCTGCTGGGGTTGCAGCTGCTTTTAGCACCTGACAGCATTCTCTGTACCTCTTCCTCCGTGTGAATCCTATGGCTTCAGCTAGTTTATACGGCCCTGACTGGCAGCTAAACTGCAGCCCTCTGGATGATTCTTGTTTATACTTCCAATTTGCAGCTTCACAAAAGCCTCCTGTCTTTCTGTCTAAACCTTTTGAGGCCACATCCTGTGACCTGTGTGTTTAAATTAGCTTTACTGATAGCCAAGGTGTTGAAGCTTTCCCTTGCAGTGAGAGCAGAATTTGTCTTTTTGCTTGTTAAGGAGATAGCTGAAGCTCTGGAGTTTTGTAGTTCAGGCTATCAAAATAATTCATAAAGAACTCACAAGTTCAATGGGCATTTTCTGTGACAGAATATATGAAGAATTGATTGAACAGATGAACTTTTCAATTACCTACCTTAGCAGAAGTGGGCATTGACTGTCTTTGATCTCCCCTAATTTTGTCCAGCTGAGACAGCCGGTGTGACTGGTTTAGGGTTACTGTTTCAGGAAATCTCCTTTGCTGTTCATGCCACTGGCACAATGCAATGGGACAGCGATGAAAAGTGACCTTTAGCATAAAAACTTTTAATCATGTGAAATGTGCCCCTGATTTGGGACTGCTGATGGGCTTGTTTGTACATCCTGTTGCCTTTAGTGGAATATAAATACACTGGTGGATGTTTAGCGCTGTCATGAAATGAAAGAGACTTAACCGCATAGTGAACTTTTCTGAATTGGTAAAAACTGCAATAATTGTGCGATCTTAAAACAAGCTCATCAGACAAAGCCTTGATTTGCTGTTTCAGTGTGTAACTGGGAGAGCACATCTTGCAGAGCACACCAGCTCTGGAGTAGAAGAGAGCTGGATGGGGTATAATGGCTGCACAGTCATTTTGTAGATGTGGAAAGTAAGTCAGAAAGTTTTTGAGAGCTTCTTCGTGCTGGATTCCAGAGTGGAAATTCTCCAAGAAAGCATTATTAAAAGGAATTAAAACAAAGAAAATACTCTGGATGAATAGCATTATGTGCATTCTTTCATAAATAAGGTTGTTGGATGTTTAGGTAAAGAACCAGCTTGTAGAAGGAGAGATGATTTGTAAACTTAAATAGTCATGGCTGAAAAATTGAAACACTTTTGGCAAACTCTAGCTGTTTTCTTCCACTATTTTCAAAATGATGCATTTCAGTTTTGAGTCTTGGAATAACATTTTAGTCTTGAAAATGGCAACAGTGATTTCCAAACAAGCCCGAGAAATCAACTGGAGAAGCTCTTGGTTCAGTATTCGTTTGCTTTTATAAAAGGAAGTAAGATAAACTGACCACTTTGTTTCAGGTTAGCCTGAAATACTGTACCTTTCCGATTTATGTTATTTTAATTCAGCTGACGGAAGTATTATGTCTTATCACTGCCCTTCACAGATTGCGTCTTCATTAGAAAATGCTGTGCTCTTAGCTCTGGTTGGTGAGGTAGCTGTGAAGCAGCAAAATGCTTGTGATGTCCAGGGAGTTTATCATTTAGCAGTGCCTTTGGGCAGTTCTGCCACACCGGATGGGACCGCTGCAAGCCCAGGAAGGTGATCACCAGCAGCATTTTTGGGTTTCTGTGGAAAAGGGGGAAGACCTGATAGTGTTAATTCTGCTCAATAAGCAATGGTGCTGGATAAGATGCTAGACCTTGGGGAGACCTTGGCAGGGGCGAGGTGGTTGGTGGTGGGTTGAATTCTCCCTGAGCAACTGGCTGTAAAACTGTCAGTGATGGCAGAAGCCTTTCACTGGGAAATGTGAGGGGAGGCTGGAGAACATGTCGTCATCTCCACGCCTGCATGAAGACACAGGGGTAAATGAAAGCAAGTGAAAAAGGACAAGTGCAGGTTACATAAATAACACGGTAGGTAGGATGATGGATGGGAAGGAGGAAGAAAGCACTTGTTTTGAAGAAAATTACTGTCAGATGATTCAGCGGATGAAGGGATGTGTCTGATAATAGCTTGGGAATTGGCTGTGAGAACTGAGATGCTATGGAAACATACACACAGTAATGTCAGGAGTATTGAAAATAGAGTCATCGAAGGGCCTTTAGCCATGTGCAACACTGTATGTGAAGGTAAAGTTGTGGGGTTAGCAGTGCATGCAGTGGTGAACTACAGTCTTACCTGAACAGGTGAAATAAGAGGGTTGAAATTTCTAAGAGGAAAGGAGGGTAGTGGTAACTGTGGCAGTGATTAAGCACATCTCCAACCTGAAGGACATTTGTCTGTGTTCAGGACCTCTGAATGGGGAGGGTAAGTTTACCCTGAGTGAAAAGCCTTCCTGAACAAAACCCAAAATGTGTTGTTTGTAACAGAGATGCTGCCAGCACCCTGCAGATTCTCTTTAAGCATCAGCTTTTGTGGAAAAGAAGACAAATCCACAACTGTACATGCATATGGAAGATGTTCTTCATAATCTACTGTCAGATTCTTTCAGTACATTCATATTTGCTAAGGAAAACAGTAATTTATTTCAATTTTATGAGTCTAGTTACGCTCTTTGTGCCGTTTCATATGTGCAAATCAATTTGACACACTTACAGATGTTAGGCAGAGTTGTATGAATGTTTGTTATGAACCAGACTGGTTCAGAGCATTTTATTAGATAGCATGTCCCAAAACTACCATTTATCAGTCAGTACTCAACCTTTGTACCTTCAGCTATAGCCTTATTCATATATGAGATTGTATGCTTTCATTCCTTAGATTTTATGGAAGAATATGGTGATGATCATTTCAATTACTAAGCTAGCCTGGAAACCACTGGCTTAAAAACCAGCTGCAATTCCCTAAAGCTCTGGAATTTGTATTTTTTATTTCTGAATATTTGAACTTGGAGTCTGGCAGTGCACGAGTCTTTTAGAATCTCGACTTTCTTTGTTTGTTTACTTGTTTCTGATTTGTTTTGCAGAGATATTTTATCTGTACTATTGGCAAAGCATTGACAATCCAGGACAAGAAATTTATAATAATCCCAGTAAACCAGGGGAGGATATTTATATCCTAAGAAGAGTATTCTGAATAGATACCAAGGGTTTCCTGAGATTCACCTTCCAGGACACCAGCTGCTCCGTGCCTAATGGTACGAAGGCACCCTTCCCATAAAGCAGGATTTGGTGCAGAAAGCCACCAGATATGAACAATAAATTTATCAAACCCCTAGCAGCTGATAATGACTAAAAAGCTAAATTCATTCTCTTCTGTCCCATTTTTAATCACCTCTCCAAAACTGAATCATGCAAACCAAATAGCTTTAGTGTTCAATCTCTCTCAGAATGCCTGGAAAGAAATGCTGATTTTTATCCAAGCAAATGCAAACGTAAAGCAAAGACGATTCCAGTGAGATGCTCATTAAGCACTGTTGATTTCCACTCGTTTCTATTAAAGTGGCAGATGTGTGTAGCCTTGCAGTTGGTTCCATAGAGTCAACGGTCTGCCTTCTTTTGTAACCCAGCTTTAAAATCTGGTGCCAATTTTTAGTGCAAATGTGAATGATTTCTCCCACAGATGAACTCCATCTTTGGGCTCTTTGTAACCCTTGCCTTGTACTTTGACTTCTGCCCCTTGATTATAGCAGAAATTCTCTCAAATCCATTCAGCAATATGGGAAAAACACCTGAGTATCCTGTGAGGAAGCTAATCTGGACTGTGTTGGCCACAGGCAGACAAATGGACTCAGCTAATTTACATATCTGCCATTCCTGCCATGAAAATGGCTGTTATGAAATAGCAGTCAGCTTTCCTTCCGGATTGCGAAGAGGAGGAAGCCAAAATTTGCGTGTAGCCACTAACTCCTCTCTACCCATGTGAATGCACACAAAACATACTTTTGCCCTCCATTGGCCATGTGGTGATACCAAGCTGGTGTGTTGGTGAGGGAGGAATTCCGGAATAGTGGTTTCCATGCTGACCTTTGGGATTCCATAATGGATGAGGAGTCCCAACCAGGTCATTCTGAGGTGAAAGGAGCAATCTGCGCATGGAAGCAGAGGAGCAGAATAAGGCCTTCAATGGAGGGTTAGGAAATGACAGGGTGCCCCATGGAAAACAGGGTGGTTTTGTTGTGCACAGGGCTAAACCCCAAGAAGTTTCACTTAAGGTCTCTGTCTGAGGAGTCATCCATCCCCTTGAACAGCTTACTCCATCCCACAGTTTCCAGTCTATAAAATAAGACCATTAATTCTTCCTGCCTCCCACTCACCGTTTATATATCCTTTCTGTTTGTGTGGTGAGGATTGTCTTCTGCTGCAGAGTCCAGCAGCTGAGTCCTGATCTCAAGTGCTGTTTGCCCCAGAGCAGATTTTACTGTCTCTCAAAGAGCAGCCTGGGCATCTTACACATATAGCTGGTACAAGTGGCATTGTCTATCGGCTGTAGTTTTTGCATATATTCCTGTGAGTGCAAAAAAGAGACCAACCAGAGCAGTGAGAGAGAAGAAAGCAGCTTTATTTGAAATGGGATATCTGTACTGTCAATGAAATAGAGACATGTGCAAATGCAGGTATTCTGTGAGTAGGTGTTTACTTAACTGATGTCCTTGATTTGATGTGGGTGTTTTCAAGGAGAAGGAATGGTTGATCTGAGGCAATAACTCAGGCAGTTTGATTTCTCAGTTGTTCGTAAAGGGAAATGTACTTTGTAGAAGTGAATTCCTAAGTATATGGCAAAGGAGGTTTTTAGTCTGAATCATTCCTTTGAGAGATTTTAAACATTTGCCTCCCACATGCTACAATAATGCTCTGAAAGTGGCTTCGTTGTACAATCTGAGAAGCTGCATTCTGGCGCCTGATGGTTTATGAGAAATAAACACAATGGAGTGGTCTCAGATCATATAAATTCAAGATTTAACAAGCAGGAAGGAGAGAGAGAAACCTGTGTGCAGCATCAGAGCAGAAGCGTCTGCCCAGGAGCGTGGGTCTCAGCAGCGTTACGCTGAGCACGGCAGAGCCCAGTCTGCACTCCAGACCTCACATGGAGAGTAAAAGTTTGCAGAAAAACAAATAGTTTTATGAGTGTCTGCTCAGACACATCACCAGCAGGCAAGAGCCCTTTGGACATGCTTTGTGAGCGGAGCTCTGCCTCTTAATGACTGTGAGTGTGGCCTCGGCTTTCTTCACTTCTCAGTTTTTCTCCTGTGTTTATTTTAAGTAAGGGCCATTTTCTCTCTCCTGTTTGCTCAGCTCCTCCTGGTACAATAAAACAGTTAAGATACACATGGCAGAGACCAAAAGAGCCTAGAGCAGAGCATCCCACGGTGGTGAGAACATCTTTAACATCATGAGTAGAGCAGGCTGCATGAAGACCTGCTTCCAGTTACACTTTAATTTGGGTAAATTTTGAACCCAGGACCACACAGCAGTCCTTCTCTTCCCAGACCCAGTCACAGCCACTCTTCTTTCCAGTGGTGGTGATGCTAAGGTGGTGCCGTACACACACCAGGCAAACTGGCAGCCAAAGTGTTTTGGGAGTGGGTATTGCTCTTTGTCCCCAGTCACAGTGATCTGCATCCCTATTTTAGGAAGGATAAAGGAGATTAGAATTTTTTTTCCCAGTTTATCATATTTTCAGTCCTCAGTCACCTAAAAGTACATGCTAAATTTTGCTATAAATGACGTAAAGAAATCGTTCTGGCTACTTCTGTGCTGAAGTGTGGCAGTTTCCCAGCAGTACACATCCCCTAGTAAACATCAGCTCGCCAGGACTGAGTCAGCAAGGGAGCAAAGATTGCCACAGCACGACACAGGCAGAGTTCACAAGGCAGGCAGCTGAGTTGAGATTAATACCTGCACTCCCACGTCGGGGAATGCAAGGCTGTGAGTGACAGAAGGTTTCCAGAAGCACAGGTTTATTTCTTGTCTTAGGACTGGTTGCTTTTCTGAATTGCCTTTGAGTGCAGTGTTATTTTATGGCGTGGTACATCTGCCTCGTATTTCAAACGTGTCTCCCTGCAATGTCAAAGTCTTGCCGAAGGGACTGTTAGCTGCATCAGTCTGCTGCAGACCATGGAGGAGACAAAGCAAAGTTCCAGGTGTTGGAAGGCCAGTTGTCCTCCCTGCATAAGCTCTTGTGACAGGTCACACTGATGTGGGAAAAGGAGCCTTCATCTGCATTCCTGAGTAGGAATGGAGCCTGTTCAGTGTGGTGGGAATAATACAGTATATATCCTTTTGCAGTGGTAGATAAAATATTCTTGTAGTGACCACTGACTTCAATATGTCTTTTGATAGCATAGCATCTCTGAACTAATTTCCTCTGGTCACAGAAATAAGCACCAGTGCTCACTAAAACTACCACTACCCAGTGAAGTGAAGAAAAATGCACTTGTGAAGAAGTAAAGCAAAGAACATAGGAAAGGAAAAACATGAGGCTTTGAATGGGAAGGGAGGGAGCGCACCAGCAAAGTTGTGACCTCACCGATGTTTTACACTTGCTTTGTAGCTGAGGACAGAGATATTCACCAGCTGCAAGAGATCATTAGATTGTTCCTCAGCTTCTCAGCATTTCTCTCTTATGGGAGGGAAGATCATTAGAAATGGGATGGATTCTGAGGTTAGCAGGCTGATTCCCCAAATTTTAAATTTGGGGTTTTTTTGTAGTATGTCCTGAGATTGGTTCATTTACACTAGGTTTTCCATAGCTCATTCTGGAGAGTGGTTGCAGCCCTCATGCTCTGAAGAAATGCAGTCTGCGTGAGGCCAAGTGATTTCACCAGCTTCAGAAAACTCATCAAAAGGAGGAGATTTGTGTCCCTAGAGCCTTCAGTTAAATACTGGACTCTGCAAGTTTGCAGCATGTGTGTGCATGCTTGCTGAGTTTGTTCTGCTGTCTCAGATCCTTTACAGGTGTGTGGATACTGGCTGCTCATGACCTTGGAAAGTCAAGCCTTCGGGCAGCAGCAGGGAGTACTGAAAAATTAAAAAGAGGAAGGAAATATTGATTTGATAGTCTGACAGCAACACATCCCCATCGTGTTTGTGTGGTGCTGAAATGATCTGTGCATTCTGGTGGTTAGAAATGTGTTTGTGTTTGTGTGTGTGGGTGTAGCTATATTAAATGTGCATGTACATGATATCTATAATAAATATGTATCATACGTATTGTACATGTTCAATGAAATAGATAATTTTAAGAAGACAACGTTTGGCAGTGGTGGAAGTGAAATACTTCTGATCTGGATGCAGTGATTACAGCTTTGTCTGGCTGCTCACCAGCTCCTTGTAAGTGCTGTTTTAAAGTGTTACTGCAATCACATTGAGCCTGCATGAAGTGGGAGACTCTTCCATGCCCTCCATGCAAGAAAATAGAGAGCTATGAAGATATTTCAAGTTAATTTTCTGTGTAAGGAGTCAGCTGCTGAGAATCTAAATTTTGCACATAAAATCCACTGAAGAGGGGGAGAAAACAGAAGATGCCTGAACTGCTCAAGTGCTCTTCATTTCTACTTTGCTGGATGAATTACTCCTGATTACCTTTTTCCTTAAACAAAATCAGAAAAAATACAAAGGGATTTGTGAAGTCAGGCATCCTGTACGAAAATTCAGTGTCTCACATTCTTCAACTGAGGAACAGAAAATTTGTATTTAGTAGAAATCCTTTCCGCTTTGGCTATGTCTGTATTGCCACCAGAAACTTTAAGTCTCTAAATCCAGTATTAACATAATGACTGCACTTATGCAGAGCTCAGCCAAACCTTTCTGGAAAGCTACCTGGGCAACCAGCCTGCATCAGGCTGCTGTGGTCACAGTCAGCTTGGTGGTGGTACCTCCCCCCAGCTGAGTTAAAGGTCGTTCTGGTGATTCAGTGAGATCTGTGGTCTTCACTCACAAGTCCATCTATTCTCGTCCAAGGAGGTCTCTCACTGATTGACTTTTCCTAAAGAAACACTGCCAACTGCCTTATACAGGAAATTTTGTAACCTTAAATATAATAAGAAGAGATAATTTCTAAATTCTTCAGGCTAGAGCCAGGTGATCTCCTGGGTAATGTATTTTACAGTCTTGTCACATGAAGCCGTTCCATCTCTTTGAGATATGCTCCAGGTCTGTCTTTGCAAGTATAAATGTGCCTGAACACTCCTACATGGAGACTCCCTCCTTTGTAGGCATTAAAGGTCAGCTGTAAATGTTCTGCAGGAGTAAGGCTGTATTATGCGCCACTCCAGCATGAACAGCTTGATCTGTGTTTAAAAAGTGACAACTGAAGCTGTAGTGGAAGAAAACAACTTGATCCTGGGTATCTTTTGGTGAAAGAAATGGCTCAAAGTCACCTCACTTGTTCACGTTTCACCAGAATTGTTCATTTATAGCCCTTGGCTGTTATCAGTTACTCTGCATACACGGCATTCCACATATCTTCCAACTTACCTACCACGCCAAAAGATGAATCCCACTTTTGTTTTACTTTATGTTCAACAGGATTTTTTTTCTCTTCTTCTTTGGCTAGGTATTTTGTGGTTTATAAAAACATAGAGCCCTGGAGCAGGCCAGCATGTCTTAGAGACTCATCTCTAAATTTGCACAAACCCACTTCAGATACTAGTCAACTGCAATCCCTTCCTCCTTGGGTATTTGCAAACATTAATGAACTAAGTCTCACAGTCAATCCCATATGCTTGAGACATCTTATCCCTTAAGTGGCTAGGCAGCTGAGCTACCAATGGATTTAAGTAAAACAGTTGGATGCGTAACCCTGGTTTGCTGTCGCTGCCATGTGTCTAGTCTGCAGAGCTCCATCTCTCTTAACCTCTTTTCAGATGGAAAAAGATATTTTGTCCAGCAGCCAAAGGGAAATGCAATCATCCTGGTGGAAAACAAGCTCTTTCAAAATCCTGGCTGCAAGCTACCCACACATCACAGTTGTCAGCCAGGCTGCACATGCATAGTTACAGGGAATAAAATAGAGAGGACCTTCTGTTCCTATTCAGAAAGGTCTTTACCCATTCACCTACACCAAAGGATCGTCATCAGCTGCCAGTATTAATTTGTTCTATGTAGGTTTCCAGCCAAAGGAGGGTAAAATAAGTCTAATTCTATCCAGGAACACTTGCAGTGCAAATACTAGCGCATATATTACAAAACATTAATGTGACCCAGTTCTAGATTACTTGGGGTAATTTCTGATTTTATTTATTCCTCCTTTTCTTTAATTAACTTCTGGGAAGAGAAGCTGAAATATCAGCATGGGGAAAAACAAATATGAGAAAGAAAGTCCATTTTTATTTTGAGGCTGTGCTTCCCTTGTAATAGCAGTTTATTTAAAGAGGAGCCTGGAATAATCCAGTTTAAGCAAAGCAAAGAGCTCTACTGAGGCCAAACTGTGTGTGGGTGTGCTCTTGTCAGGGCTCCCAGAAGCAGAGGGCAGGAAAGGCTGTTAGTCAGACCTCAGATATTGCAGGAGATGTTGGTTATTCAGTAGCTGGCATTTCTCCTTGGCATAACAGTGCAGAGCCACTACTCTAGTGTACTGAGAGAGGGTGCATCCCATTGGGAAAACCCCCCAGTAAGAAAATCCTTCTTGTCATAAAAGAAAATCCCAAGGATATGTGGCTGGAAGAGCTGCCTATTGCAAGGGCCTAACAGGCAGGTTAGGAACGAGTCTCTGCTGCTCTGCCTCTTATTGTGGTTCCTCCTTGAGCTGTGTTTGCAGCAGGTCCCAGGCTGGGGCCTGGTGAGGTTGGTTTGTGCCACCTGCGAGGAGCTGTGCTGTACGGGATGGCCCTACCTCATACTGCCTGGGCTTGGGCTTGAAGCCACAACAGTCTTTAGGCAGAGCTCCTGCAGAAGAACAGTCGGTATGGGGTCATAGCTTATTATAACGTTTGCAGAGAACTATCCACATGCTCATTTTTTTGTCACAGTGAAGAGTTTCTTGATGCTACACGCTTCTCAAAGTTTACAAAGTCAGGCATAAATATAAATCCTGGCATTATCTCAACTTACTTTTATAATAAGTTTAAATAATGTTTTCTTTCTCAGCATATTGCTCTTTAAAATTTCTACTGCAACAGCATAGCTAAGGGTATGTTAAATAAAAGCAATTTAGGCATTAAAGATAGGTGATTATGTTCCTTAGAAAAAAGAATCAAATAAATTGATGATTAGCTCTTGAAACAGCAGGTGATACCAACGAAAAGGATAAGATGCAATTCTCTTTCCACGGGTGGATTTGAATGTGTAAGCACCATCTTTCTTTGTTATATACCAGTGGATTTGATTTTTAATTATTTAGCTTGGAGATAATAAATGATTGTACATTATTTATAGAAAACTGCATATTCCCAAGTTCTGCACTGTGAAATCCATATCTGTACTAGTTTGCAGTGAGCACTGGAACACTAATGATTAATTATATACAGGAATATTAATTAAATTTCATATGATGATAAATAAATTAGAACTGAACATAGCATTTATTTTAAAATTTAAAAAAAAAGTGTAGTTAGATATTTCTTTCCTAGATCTATGAGAATTACTGTAGACAATATAGAGGGGATGAAAACTTGGAGCCTGTACAGATATTGATTGGTGTGTTCAGAGTATGTTTCAGATACTTACCCTCTGCTTCCCATCTCCAAGGAGAGCCTCCCCTGCTCAATTCTTCCCATCGATTTTGAGTCTGCCTGCTCAAAAGCTGAAAATGTTGATGCTGGTGGGGAAAGTATGAGAACAGCAACTGAATGCAAATACATCTTAAGATGCTCTGCTTCAGTATTTTAAAGGGGAAAATTTATTAATGGCAGCAGCCCTCCTATTTTTCCTTTTAAATGTATCAGTCAAACCGACAGCAATTTGCAAACTCCTGTACATTCTAATATTCTCTGAAGTGACCCCTTTTTTGTTTCCTCTCTTTCTGCAGACAGTGAAATCATCCCTCCTGACTGCCTGCGGCCCCGCTCCTTCACCGCCATCCGTCGGCCCTCGCTGCGGCGAGAGACGGAGGACACGCGCCTCTCGGTCAGCCTGTGCGACCTCAACCTGCAGGAGGAGACCTTCCATGTGACGGCCACCACATGTCCCATCCCGCAGAACTCCCTAAACTCCCAGCACTCCCACCTCCTCCCCTCCCAGCTGGAGAGCGACCTCCGCTTCCACCACCTCCGGGGACCCCACATCAAAATCCTCGACGACCAAACCGTGGCCCGTCTGGAGCACGCCCGGGAGGAGAGGACTTTAGTTTTCACCAGCAGACCCCTTCGGATCAATGAAACCATTTTTGTCAAAATCAACAAGTCCAACGCTGTGCGCACGGGAACGCTGTCCTACGGGGTGACGTCCTGCGACCCCAGCACTTTGCGCCCCAGTGACCTCCCCTATAACCCTGAGTCCTTGGTTGATCGAAAGGAGTTCTGGGCCATCTGCCGAGTTGTGGTGCCCCTCCAGAGCGGAGACATCCTGGGGTTTATGGTGAATTCAGATGGTGAGCTGCACTTGAGTCACAACGGTGCCGGCACTGGCATGCAGGTCTGCGTGGACTGTTCCCAGCCCCTCTGGATGTTCTTCGTTTTACATGGTGCAGTCATGCAAATTCGATTGTTGGGTATGTTGGACCCCGTTTTTCCAAATCTCACACACCAGAAAGCAAGGTGGGGGGATGCGTCATGAGAGAAGGGTGGAGGGAATGAATGGCTCCCTCCAAGCTCTAGGATCAGGTACAATTTTTTTTTTTTTATTAAAGGATAGGGGAAAAAAAAAGCAAAGGCACATGCTAGCACATGGATATGAGTTGCGATGCTTACCTCCTTGCATTTCTTTAGCATCCTTTACTTGATGGTTTCAAAGCTGTTTTCAGATAATGAATTAAGCCTCAGAGACCTCCATTAAAGTACAGATGAGTCACCACTGACCTAGGAGAAACAAGGAAGGGGCAGGAGAGATGGTTTAGGCTGAACTAGTGTAGGGCATAGCCAGCAGGAAAAATGAGAGCTGATGCCCTTTTCTGTGTGTTAGCCATCTAACATAATGGGTTCCCAAAAGAGCGGTCCCCTTGCTTTCCTCAGGCTCATATTGAGGGTCAGGCTAGCAAGCAGAGAGGAGCCTCCGTGCCTCCTGATCACAGCAGCTCATGGAGCGTGGCACTGACCTGCTCCACGGGAGAGGGCTTTCCTTGTCCTTCAGCCTTGTTTTAGGCAGTGTAGCTCATACAGGTTGATGAACCTCTGAAGAGATGGCCTCTTTCTCTTGATATTTTTGCTTAGTTTTTTAGCTCTACTTGCTGAAGTACTTCATTTAAATGCTGAAAGTCATGTTTTGAAGGTGTGGAAGGAAAAGCATTGAAATAGCATTTGCTCAGGATCAAATTTGCTTCTGGGTGTATTGGATGCAAGCGTAGGATGTTTGGCCATGAATTTGGACCATATCATGGTTCTGCTGCTCTCAGTGTCAGAAAATAAATGATGGATTCTGAGAACGATGTAATTCCTGGTACCCCTCTAACTGGAGATGATTTTAAATTGCTCCTTTCTTGTTTATACTGTTATATTCATTTAACTTTAAATATATTTATGTTCCTTTTTGTTCAAAGCTTCACTATTAACATGCCCCTTAGCCAACAAGAAAAAAAACAGGAAAAAAACCCCACAAAACCCAAACAAACCCAAAAGTCAACCAACACCTTATATTTTAGGATTTAGAGTCTCTGAAGATAAATTGTGCTGAACACACACATCTGTCCGCAGGGTCCAGTTCACCTTAATCACAGTATGAAGTGCCCTATGTAATTTACTTAAAATTGTCCATAAGCCTATGCTCTGATTGTTTTGTGGCTGTTAAAGGCTCATAGATGATAAATATAATACTGCAATTTATTTCCCAGAGCCCAAGACTCAATCCCTGGTAATTCAGTCTAATTACGTTTATTGTGAGTACTGTACATAATGCATGGCTAGTTCTTCTCTCCACCAACATGTCATTGTGATAATGGTAGGTGAAGTCAAACAGATCCCAGTAAAGTGGTAGGCTAAATGCTATGTATATGTTAGAAGGAAAACATCCTCAGGTCGTTGAGCTGCTGGTAAAAGCAAGTCATCGACCAGTGCTTCCTTTCATATGAGATCACTAATTCTGCCAGTTTTGCACAGAGCAAATGGCTCGTGTGCAATGGCTCCTAAAACAGGGTAGTGAGGATGTGTCTCACCAGAGAGACCAGAATCATGTCCTCACACAGAAGTCAACAGAGCATGGACTTGAACACCAGCCTCCTACATCCCAGGGAAACCTGCCCGTGTACGTCCTCCCCACCTGCTCACAAGTTCAGCCCAAACCCATATGCTTCCAGTGCATGTGTTAGATAAATCTGCATTTAGATCATAGAATCATAGAATCAATCATAGAATTGTCAGAGTTGGAAGAGACCTTAAAGATCATCTACTTCCAACCTCCCTGCCATGGGCAGGGACAATCCCCACTAGACCAGGTTGCCCAGAGCCCCATCCAGCCTGGCCTTAAAAACTTCCAGGGATGGGGCTTCCACCCTCTCTCTGGGCAACCTGTGCCAGTGTCTCACCACCCTCATGGGGAAGAACTTGTTCCTAACGTCCAATCTGAACTGATCCATCTCTAGCTTTAATCCATTCTCTCTAAATGAATTCTGCTGAGTTGGAAAACTCCTTACTGCCTGTATTTGTGAACACTTAACAGACTTTTCTGGCCTCAGTCATTGGAAGAGAAGCTGAGAATGGGCTATTGTTCTTAAGTGACATGTAAATGAAAAGAAATGGACTTGCTGACCTTGCCTCTCTCAAGGAAAGGGTAGGATGCTGCTGAGTGCGCAGCTTTGTCCACATCAGTGTGGGAAGCAGGCTGCCTAATTAACAGCCATGAAGCTGGAGCTTGCCTATAATTTTTAACAGGTGTTAAAATAAAAATAGAGCTTTTCAGGCCTTTATTTCCAGTATAATAATGCTGGGAGCAGTACAGTCACACTATCAGTACAATAACAGTACGGTGCAACTGCCCAGAGAAGAGCACTGACACTGGCCCAGCGCTGCACATCTTTACAGCTGCAGTAATTACATGCATCAGCAATACCCGACAGAAGGTAAAGAAAATAATGAACTCTCATCTCTCGCTTTTGCAATGTTATTAGGGAGGTGAAATGCACTGTTTGCACTGCAGTGGAACATATTATGGTGCTTGCCATAATATCTGTCATTATAATATTAAAAAATGTAAGAAGAATACAAAATGTTCATCTTTCTAATGACAAGCTCCATCTTCAGAATGCCAGCAAGGGTAATTTTGTGTGATCCGTCTTTTGTACTTTGAGCTTTATATCACAGGAGAAGACATGTTTATAGTCATCTTTTTCTAGTTTAATAAAAATAGTTCCATATCCTTGAAATAAATGAGACACAAACACTGCAAGAGGCATAAATGTACCAAACCTATCTTAAGTAGCAGATCTCATTCTATTTCTGGGGGCATACCATTATTAGATTAATCAAAGTAATGTTATGCAGTATTAAGGGAACATCAGTGCTACGGCAGACCATAAAATGAAATTAAAGTTGCTGGTTTGCTGCGTCTCCAGATTTTCTGTTTTGTTTGGAGGATGGAGAAGGTGGAGAGCAGCAATGCCACTCTTGCACCTAGAGAAGGTTTATTTTTGACTCAGAGAACAGGATGGCTCAGGATATTGATCACTGGATACTACCTTTCATGCCTTCAGATTAGTTATTTGGTCGCGACCCAGAGCAGGACCAAGTTTAGTGTCTCCTGGCTTGTGGCTTTACCATAGAAGCTCACATTTTCTGGCTGCAGTCATTCCACAGTGTTGGGGATACAGCATTTATTTCCTAAGCTAAATATCAGGGCAGACCATTTTTACCCAGGCTGATGATCTTACAGAACTCCATAAAAGAGGAGAGCAGTGTGGAGTTGTTTTAATAATAAAGAATTCTGTTTCCATTTTATCAATCTGGCATCATATACTGGCAATTTATTTGCTGTAGGAGAAATAAGAAGGCAGAAAATAAAGACAATATTGGAAACACTATTTTTCTTTATGTCACTCCAGCAAAGGGAAAACAAATTAAACCCAGGCACCACTGTAGCAGAGTCAGAGGCTACAGTCATGGGGATAATTGAAGCATGCCAATTAGCAGCAAAGAAGAGGTTAAAAGGCAACTTGATCAACTTGGAGGGCAGACAAATGGAAGAGGACAGCACTTTAATGTAGCAGATAGTAGCATAAAAAACCCACTAAGCTGCTGGAGAATGAAGGGACACAAATTTAAATGAAACGTAAGTGATGGTAATTAATTACAGGAACCAGCCAATGAGAGAGGTAATAGATCTTTTTTGCCCTTCTCAATATTTTATATGTAAGGTGCTGTCTTAATTCAGAAACTCTGTGGGTTATACACATAAAAACAACCAAACAGAAACCCAGTTCATCGGGCGTTGTAGAAATTAAACAGTCTTTGTATATCCTTTAGGGATTCCATTAGGTTAGTCTTGGGTTGTTTTTTTTTCAGGAATTGTTCCTGTACAGTTGACAAAACCACCCTATTAAATTTGATTTACTGCTTTCAGCTTTTGCTGGTAAGCATTTCAGCTCACACAGTTTTATCAACAGCTCTGAAAGGATGAAATGAACCAGTCTGGATATACTGGTCTGGTTTTGGGCTGTTTTTGGTGGTGTAATTCATTTAAGAAGTTAAATTGATTGACCCCATAAGGTTTTAAAATGTGTGACTCATGTCTGGAGGAGCTATCACAGCAATAAGTTTATATATTTAGTATTTGGGGATCCACATGGTTGGGGATATTCTTTCATTTTCTTTTGTCTTGGAGTGAATCACCAGCATGTAAAACATCTTCCTTCGTCTCCTTTATTTTGTTGGGCATTTGTTTTGGTGTGGTTTCCCTTGCGAATTTCATCCTTTCCAGCATTATTGAGGTTTTCTTTTGAGCAATGAAATAACATGTTCCATCAATAGTCATACTAATGAAGCTGAGTTGCTTTGTGTGCGGATTCTATCCATGCACTTCAGTAAGTCCTGCCACACCAGAACAGCTGCACAACATTGGAGCTCTCTGGATGTCTCCTGGTGTTGGCCAAGAGCCAACATTAGACCTGAAAACAACAACCAAAGGGCCAGCATTTGGTGTGGGCGAGTCTGTATTCCCATCCATGCTGGATAAATGCAGTGTGTGGGCTCAGCTCTCCTGCCTCCTTTACCATGGCCATATGAGTTGGGGCTCCTATTTAGCTGCCCGTTGCAAAATATTTAGAAATTAGTTGTTGTCGAGGTTTCCATCCTTCTTTCAGACTTTCTTGAAATTGGACAGTGGGCTCAAAACTGGGTGGGGGGAGGTGGGGACAGGGAAGAAAGAGCTGACCAGAGACTTGCAGACAGAACAGGTGTGAATCCTTGGTTCCGTGTGATTTCTGACAACAGCAGCGAGCAAAAGACCAAATTGGGAGTCAGTTCGGCAGACTACCATGGGACAAAATGTGCTGGCAAAGGGCTCTTTAAGTCAACAGTGAAACTTGAAGTGCTCTCAGTGCCAGTGTGTAGAGGCAAACTGGAGTCAATCCCATGACAGACTGGCTTACTCAAAGTTGTGCCCATTAACACTCTTACTGGTGGTCAAGCTTAGCAGTCCTAGTAGTGCTGTCCATGTTGCCTCTTCCCTCACATTCATCACACTGCCCTACTTGATTTGGGACAGCAATGTGCCCGCATGGCCAAGAGGACCAATGGGATCCTGGGGTGCATTAAAAGTGTGTCCAGCAGGTCTAGGGAAGTTCTCCTACCCCTCTACTCTGCCTTGGTGAGACCACACCTGGAATACTGTATTCAGCTTTGGGGTCCCCAGTTCAAGAGACACAGAGACCTACTGGAGAGAGTCCAATGGAGAGCTATGAGGGTGATTAAGGGACTTGAACATCTTTCCTATGAAGAGAGACTGAGAGAACTGGGTCTGTTCAGCCTTGAAAGGAGACAGCTGAGAGGGGACCTTATCAACGTATATAAATATCTGAGGGGTGGGTGTCAAGAGGAAGGGGACAATCTCTTCTCAGTGGTGCCCAGTAATAGAACAAGAAATAATGGGTTTAAGTTAGAACATAGGAAGTTCCACCTCAACATGAGGAGAAACTTTTTCACTGTGAGGGTGACAGAGCACTGGAACAAGCTGCCCAGGGAGGTTGTGGAGTCTCCTCCTCTGGAGACTTTCAAAACCCACCTGGACACATTCCTGTGCGATCTACTGTAGGTGATCCTGCTCTGCCAGGAGGGCTGGACTAGATGATCTTTTGAGGTCCTTTCCAACCCCTAACATTCTGTGATTCTGTGATCCTCCTAAGAATCCGTAGGGCTTTTTCAAGAGCTGATCTCATCTGACCCTGAGTTTTGCCAGGCTTTAGTCCATTCCTATGTAAACAATTCTATTAGCCTGTGGTTGCTTCTTGACTGTCCCAGGACTCCAGCATTCTGTGGCAGAGTATTCATTCCTTCCAAAAAACTTCTCAACTCTGGGTGCAGTTATATACTGACTTTGCACATGCAATTACTGCAGCAAGCATACAAAATATTTAAACTATAATCATGATGTACAGTTGTTATACACACTGCCCATGGTGCAGCCAGTAGGTAAAGTTTGTAGAAAAGTATCTCACACTGTCAAGGAGAATCTGGGATCTTGGTTCTCCAGCTCTGAGAAGAGAGTTCTTTGCAGTAGTAAATCACACTCTCTCATCTCTGTTCTCTGAGGTGGCCACTACATTACTCATTTGGAAACTTGATCCTTCCCCACCTTCTTTCATTCCAGTGATATGAAAATTGCTGAGTTATACACAGCACAAGAGAAGCCTGATAAGTGCCTAACATTGTTGTACAGAAATGCACGTAATGAATCTCTTCCTTTAACACAGTTCAGTTTAGAAGTGCCTCAAAGTTTTATCATCCATGTTGTGGGGTATTTTTAATTTTATTTTGGAAACATTTCCCATTTGTATGGAAAATGGCTTCATCAAGCTGATTTGGATCTAACAGGCCTGTGTTGTGTGGCACTTAACCGCCTGGAGTTCCTTTGCACTGCAGGGTACTTTGTGTTTTGTGGTATCAGAGACTAGGGAGGAACAAAGAGAGTTAATATTCCGTGCCTCTTAGAAAGACATCCATTTGTATTAATTGATGCCTCTTCATAAACCCTCCAATCATGCATGATTTTGTTTCTCACTGCAAGTACACATTACTGATGTTAAGTTGTAAGAGCTACACAAGAGCATTACAGTGTTCATAACTTCTGGCTTTGATTCTAGCACTGCACAGAGCTCTCCATTCACATCCTGGTTTATATTCATTGTTTTAAAGGAGAATTAACACAAGGAGAAGCTGTTGTGTTAGAAAGGACACGTTGCTTTATAACTTGTGCCTTGCAAAACTGCATGGTCACAGAGAGTTGCATGCAGTGAAGTGCTTGTCCCTTGTGGTCAGTGTCAGCAATGTCAGAGTTAATACCTGCTCATGGCACTTTTTTGGCATCTCATCACACCTGACATATTTAACCCACACTTGCTATGGGTAAGTCAGTGAGCATTAGCCCATGTACTGAGCTGTCAGCCAGCAAGCGGACATCCTCTAAGCGACAGCCACAGGCCTTATGTCTCATCCTGTCCTCCAAAATAGCAGAAATGAGTATCATCACCAGGATAGTAAACCACCCCTGGCTGCAGTGAGATGTTCATAGTAAGTGATGTATAGATCGCCCTTACGACATAACGTCTTTGCTTGCCTGTGGTGAATACACAGAATATGGGATCATAGACCAGCCTCTTTGAATTGCAACTTGTCTGTCAGGCCAGATAAAATCTGCCTATTCTTTGAACTAACATGGGCATGAGTTAGTTATTCTGGCCACCACGAGAGTGACATAGCAGACTAAACTCTTTCTTATCCTTCTTTGTGAGATGCCTTTTCATCCAGTAGAGTGTTCCATAGTAATTCAGAGCAGTGCTGACCAAGAAAAGTGAAAGTATTTGTCTCCTCTATACATCTACCACACTATTTATAGATGACCAGAACTTGGAGGTGCTGGGTTAGGCAGCGATTTTCCTTTTGCTCACAGAACTACTTTGGTTGTTGTCTCCCAAATTCTCTGAGTCAAATAGTCTTTTTAAGTTGGGTCTGAAAAAGGTGCTGTTTTAGAACAGAAACATTTTTTTGTCAAGTTAATTAATACTTGAGATCTTTTGGAGGGCTTTTTGTTTCATTTTTCTTCAACAATATGAAAGCTCCAACTATTATTTTTCATGTGATTCAGCTACTTACTCCAGCCTTCATTTTACCTCTTCTTGATCTAAGCATCTCTCTGGGTACTTAATTGGTCTGTTATTTCTCAGGTTGAGAGATGGAGCCCCATTAGAGGCCCCTTCACTTCAGTTCAGCTAGATGTTTTGCAGGATGAAGTGTTGAGTAGCAGCTGAACTTCACCTGTCAGGTCAGAAAAGATACTCTTGGGCTTAGGCTGTAAGAGCTGCTGAATCAAAAACTTCTGTGGTGTCTGGAGCTTTCGTGTTTCTCCTACTTAGCTGGAGTGGGCATACGACTGCAGGAGGGTAATAGATGTGGTAGTGCCCTGCTGCCCTTCTGGACACAGCAGACAGCAGTGCTCCAGTGAAGCCATCAAGTGCACACCTTTTCTGATCCTCGTGGAAGACTGAACTGTTGCTTTCTATGTGGCTTGGATCTAACTTTTACTTCCCCCAACAGTGGGTGTCTGACATCCATCTGCAAGCACAGGCCTTATGGTTTTGCATACAAAATCTGCCAGGCTGCTTTTTGACCTATTTCTGGACTTTGCTGTAGCATAATGCAAAATCCCTTATGTTTTCGTGTAGAGAACAAAATGTAACATTGTTCTATTCAGAACAGTTTTCAAATCCTCCAGGAAATACTTGAATGCAAAAGAAACCTCATGGATCATCAACTGATGTCAGTCACCTGAGAGGCAGAGATGAGCTGCAACACAGAGGCTGAGCTCTGAGAACATGATTGGCCAAAAACCATTGGCCCCAAGGGGAAGGAAGCTCTGATTTCTGGTCAATGGAGTATTGTTCCTGTCACCGTGGGAACGTAACGAATGGCTGTGTAAATACATGTATTTTATAGCATTCAGAAGTGATGGATATGCTTACATCCTTCCCTGGCATTATTGTTGATCTTTAACTACCATGTGCTCAGGCAGCAACAGGTGCTTTGTTCCTTTGTTTTAGCATGATGGATTCAAAAGTCCCTGTTGGGCAAGACCTGGGTGGCCCTGGGGAACAGAATAGCTCTCCCACATCCTTTGCTGGAGGCAAGAAAATGTGATCATGTGCAGAAATGTACATGGCTGCTCTTTGGAGCAGAAAGCATGCTGTGGGGACGGCTGTCATTTTAGCATTGAGACTATCTTGCTGAAACTGTATCTTGCCGCTCTCTCGACATCTGGTGAAACATTTGCTTTAGTGAAAACCATTTACTGAAATATAACATGGAAGGATTTCGCTCTTGCAAAGCTGGTCTTGGTAAGACACACGTTTCTGATGGAACATCAGTGTTTCTAGTATTGGTATCAACTTGGAGATGTTAGTCTGACATTTGCCTCGGGAACATCCAAAGACAGAAATTTTCTGGGAGAAGATAGGACAAAGAACCCAGGAGATCTCTGTACACTGTGTCTTTCCACTCAATTGGAAGAATACACATTTAGCATACAGTTCCAAGTTCCCCACTGCATCTTCAGTATGGCTTTTGCTCTTGTAATACGAGACAGAGCTGTGTAATTCCATCAGTCTACATTCTCTAATAGTTTATCTCTACCTTTTTCTGAAACAGGTGAATGAATACAGTTAAAAATAAAGAGGGAAAGTTCTAACCAAGCTACATGCATGAGCAGAAAAAAGACAAAACATACAGAAGATTTTTTCAGTTAAAAAAAAATAAAAATAGTAAGGACCAAAAATGAGGTTCCAGTCCTACCAGTCTTGCACATGGTTATTTATCAAGGGTGTTCACATGCTAGTGGTCACTATAAAGCCAAAGATCTGTACATTAGGTTAAGCAAAGATATGACACAGGGTTAAGT
Organism: Apaloderma vittatum; assembly: GCF_000703405.1. Classification (NCBI taxonomy): domain Eukaryota; kingdom Metazoa; phylum Chordata; class Aves; order Trogoniformes; family Trogonidae; genus Apaloderma; species Apaloderma vittatum. The sequence goes on from NW_009709775.1 coordinate 76,704, forward strand.
TAGTCTAGTAACCAATCTCAGTAACATTATGGCCCACACACCCTGCAGGAGCTCATTTGTTATGGGACAGACCTCCTTAGGCAGATGTTCACATGAGCTCAGTGTCCACAGTTGTGCCAGATTTTTGAAAGAACACTGATCCTATTTAGATAACAAAATCAATAGTCCTGATAATTCAGAGTGTTAAATGTGAGAATAGATATTGAGCAGTTTTAGAGGTAAGGGAATTATTTCAGCTGATAGACTTAAAAATCTGGCTCCTAACAAAGAGAAATCAAGTTGAGAGTTTTGAAAGGCATCTAATGGCTATGACTATCATGTTCTCAGTGCTCACTGGACTAAAATGTAGGAAGTGCACAGCTCTCTTGAGCACCCTTAAATATGCCAGTTGAAGCCTGCAGCCAGCTTGCAGCAGCTGTTCTAATCTTCTCCAGTGTGTGTTGGAAGCTGTGGGACCCGCAGATGGAGCGGCATTGAAAATCTGTGATTGCTATCGGTAATTACCTGACCTTTATTAGCTGTCCTCTTTATGCAGCAAATGTGTTACTAGAAGAGGAGGGGTCATCTCCACATGATATTTAGCATATGGGCAAGTCAATATGTTGTGTAAAACTTATCTTCCTTAGAAACTACAGCAGGAGGTTCCCGTAGTCTTCTAGGTATGGTGTTTAGTTAAGATCCTGGCATAGTCCTTAAGATAGTTATGGGTAAGGAAAGCTCATTAGAAAGGTGAAGATTATCAGATTACGTGAACTGTGAGTTGGACAGGAGTGGTCATTTACTGACAGCATCCTGTAAGACAGATGTCAAAGTTTAAGGTTGGGCCAGCCACTAAACTCTGGCAGAGGGTCTCTGTGACCCCACCATGGCCCTCACAGGGGAGGATAACAGGGGAACCAGGGAGAAAGACTTTGAGAGTGAAAAGGAACTTGAACCAGTTTAACAAAAAAGAACAATACTAGCAATAACAATGGATACGTTAAAATATATATACAGATATTACTCGAGTATACAAATATATTCAAAGATACAAGAGAATATGTTAATACAGAACTCACACCATCCAGACGACAACTAGGTCCCGAGCAGAAGAGTCCCAGACTGGAGCGGGCAGTGGACAGGAGCACTGGAGCCCAAAGTCCCAACAACAGTCCAAAAAATTGGGAAAGGAGCTGTACGTCTCCCACCTAGGAGAGAAGACACTCTGTTCTGTCAAACAGTGCTCCTCTGGAGTGGGAAAAACCAGAGGCAGAAACACCAGCAGCACAGGGAGAGAAGACAAACAGCCAACACAGCCTCCCCAGCCCAGCAGGCACAGAAAGCAGGAGGGCTTCTTAGGCGCCCTTATATAGTGAGCATCATGGGTAGGAACACTGTGATTGGTCCATTTGGGTCACCTGACCCAGCCTCTCCTCCCCACAGCCACAGCTGTCCCCTCCCCGCTGTGACTGTCCCCTGTGCCGGGAGCCCCAGAGAACTTTCATCCTGGGGCTCTCAGACCAGGACACCAGGAAAAAACCAGGATGGGTTCATTTAAGCGCATTCATTCAATTTAAGTGCAGACCAAGAGGTTATGCATTTTCTTTACAATGCTTGTGAAATAGTCATTAAGAGCCTAGACAGGTAATGCAAATAACAGAGGGTGGGTGAAACACCTGAGATGATGGTTGGCATTGCCAGAAAGCATTCTGGGGGCAGAAGTCATGCTATTTATTCCTGTTAGCAACCAGCAAACACTGGGAATTACTCATTTCTTTCTTTTCCACCTTGAAAGCAAAGTCTCTAGACTATGTGATTCTGCATTTCCACTTCAAAGTAGCAGACGTCTTCAGCCTGTGGAGCCTGGTTTCTGCAAGACTTCCACAAGCACAGTCCCAGTGCTCTGATGGAAACATTGTGCTTGCAGGCCTTTTGAGTTAAGATATGAAAAAGTGCAATGGGACTATATAATGTTGAATTTAATTATGAAGGAGAAAGGGAGACAGAGATTTAGAAAAGTGGATTGCCCTGGTGAAACCCCAAGAAGCTACTGGGTACCTTTCACTGGCTAATGGATGTTATTCATAATCTGATGGAGTTCAGTCTGAGTCCCAGGAATGGCCCTGCCTCTCTGTCACCTCTCTCAGGTATAAGCAATTAAGAAATGAGTTGTGAACACCTTAAACTGACACTTTCCCACCCTTCTGTGATCCAAGTCAACAGTAACAGAGAAGCAACATGCTCTTCGGCGTTATTGTAGTTTTCATCTCAGCTACAGTTTAAATGTGAGAGTATTAATATACCACTTGCTAGCAATAGGTTGGGAATAGCTGCAGAACAGATTCATGGCAGCTACTCCCTGCTCCAGGCCACAGAAGTGCCCTGAGGATTTACTTCCATCACAGCAAATGCCCTTAAGCACATTCCGAAGGAGCATGCAGACAGCACATTGCTCTTCCCACCTGGTTTTGTTGTTGTAATTGGTTTCCAAATCTCTCTCAGGTCTACGCAGTAATAATTAAGTCAACATAATCACTTCGTTATGAGAAAGGAATGTAGAAATAATATTTTTATAAATTAACTGCAAGGGAGAGTTAATTGAAATTTTTCTGTATTTTTAGGGAGTACTGACTTTATATCTATCTGGCCTTCTTACCAACGTAAATCCTTCAACTGTACAGCTCTCCTCAGACAGCTGCCATTAAGAGAGAGGTGTTTAAAAGTTGGGACAGCGTCAGGAGATATCCCCTGAGAGTGGATTGCAATGTTCTGGGAAACCACCCTGTTCACCACAATGGACATAGAGAGCCAAAAGCATCTCTGACACCCACAGCTGCTGTATTTTGGTCACAGTTGGGATGTTCTATAAAAGGGAAATTATGGATACAGATAACTACACTCATAAAAATCATAAATGCTGGATGGGATCGCAAGCTACTACATACTTCACTTTCCTGTTCTTAAGAACTGCTAATGACGGAGATGCCATAGTCTCTCTAGGAAGTCTGAGTGCTTTACAGTGCTTCACTAGCTACATAATGTCTAGCCTGAGTACCTTAGGAGTCTGAACCCATTATTTCTTGTCTTATCCAAAACTTTCATGAAGAACAGATTTTAGCAGCCATCTAAAAATCATAGAATCATAGAATATTTTAGGTTGGAAGGGACCTCTGGTAATTACCTAATCTGACCTCCTGCTGAGGGCAGGGCTAACTTCCAAGTTAGCACAAGACCATGTCCGGTCAAGTTTTGACCATTTGCAGGGACAGAGACACCACAGTACCTCCAAGCTCCTGCGCCAGTCCTTAATCAGCCTCACATGACCCTGGATTGGCCCAACCTTTTCATAACAGGACGGCATTGTTGATTTGTGATCATCTGGTGACCTCCAGCAATCCCCAGGCCTTTTTCTGTAGGACAGCTGTATTTCTAATTGAATGGACTAATTCCCTGCCCTGTATTTGGGTATCTGATTACCTCTGCTTAAGTGCTACATTTTGCATTTGATTGTATTGAATGCCATCCCACTTATTTCTGATCCTATTGCAGTTTGGTGAGACCGTTTTGAATTACAAACATTTAGTGTCCTAGCAGCATTCCTGGCATGATGTTGTCTGTACATTCCATGGTAAAGCTCTGTTCTGCTGAAAATATAATACTCTCTTTCCTTTTGTGGGAGGGCATATAGGTTCATTTATTTGCACCTCTCGCAGCTTGATGACAGAACTGCAGAGAGTTAATCTACATTGGATTTTGCTAAAAATTGAACTTTGCAAAGATAAAACAACAAATGGAATTTATTCAAAGTCCATTGAAAGTTTATTCCAGTGTGTTCAGCATGTTTGAGATCAAGCATGAGACAATTTATCTGGGGGCTTTAGAGAAAGGAAGAATGTTTAAATTGATTTGTTTAGAATTATTTGATTTTTAAAATCATTGTTTGAAAGCTAGCTCTTGGTGGGAGCTCTGTGTGGGAGCGTGTTTGGCCTTGAGCACATGTATCTGGTTTTAGTTAAGCCAAGCTGGCCACACTCATTCCACCCTGCACATGATCTCATTCCATGCTTCTTGTCATGGTATTTGCACACCATCCAGCAATATATTAACAGTGTGAGTAACGTGTCTTACATTGATTATTCTGTCACCAAGGGAGGAGTATGTCTTGTCTGGTAGGGAACTCTTGTCTGGTAGGGAACTCAAATTGTTTTAAACAAAGCTCTGTGCTGGAGAAAAGTCAAGAACTGATCCTGGTGTTAGGAGAAAGAATTTGGAAGGTGTGTGCTGGCCTTTGGGTCTGGGGTAAGACTATTTTGGGACTCAGACCAGCTACAACCAGAGAAGATTGTGGTTCCTGCACTGATGAGCTTTCCTTGCACTGTGGAAATGCCATTTGCACTGCTGCTATCATGCTTCATCAGTTCATACTCTGTGATACTTGGGGCACCTCCAAATTCTCCTGTTAGCCCAGGAAGAAAAATGCTCCTAATAGTCTTTATTTTGCATTTAATGGCATGACCAGGTTGGTGTTAGAAATGCAGCATGCTGTGTGCCAGCCGAATGGAAGAAATGTCTCCAGGCTGCAGGGAGGAGAGGGAAGGCTTGAAAAACTTGTTCAGCTGCTCAGTGTTCATATTTGTTCTGTGTGCAGTGAACGTGCTGAAATCTGTGCCCCTGCTGGGCCTGTTTACAGTGTGTGTTACCCACAGGGCAAGTTTTGTGCTGCGGTCATCTGTCAGATTGGAGGGGAAGGGCCATTGCTAGTGGCTGTCGTTTGAGGCTGCATCACTCCCTTTGCATGTTTACTGAGTTAAACTCCAGCCTCAGCTCCCATCTGTGTGATAAAGGAGGTGCCTCTCTACAGCATCTCAAGTGTGAGAGCCCCAAAGCCCTTTATAGAGGATAACTCAACTTCAGACTGTGCCTGGGAGCAAAGCGCTTCTCATTTGGAGAGGGGTAAAACGGAGGGACTGAAGGCTGAAGCTAATTGCTTCTTCTCCGGTATGCAGTCCTCAGAACAGATTTTGACCCAACCATGACCCTATCTCAGTCCCTGTGCTGCACTTAAACTGCTCAGTCTTGTTCTGCTAAAAAGGGCAGGAGACTCTGGCATTGGCTGCTGCTTTGCTTTTGTACAGTCTGCAGTTGGCACCTGGGGTCTCTGCTTCCCACGTTTGGTCCTCCTTGGCTTGGTGGCCTCCCTTCAGACAGGGACTGAAGGACCTTCCTGGTGCACAGGGTTTTCCCGGCCTCCTGCTGATGCTTTTTCTCTGGAGAGTAGCCTCCGACTGATCGAGGACACTGCAGATCCAAACCCTCTGTGTCTCTCAGCTCCTTATATGGTAACATGAAAAAGTCTTAGTAGTTTAGTTCTGATTTGGAGTTACGCTGGTTGTCTTCTCTGCTGGGGAGCTAGAAATTTTAAAACCATAGGCAGACTAGTTCTTACCACCAAGGAAGCATAACTTGGTTCATGCATGTGTATGCTGCTTCTCACCACTGTCCTACCGAAGAACAAGCTGCATTGTTAACAATGACGTTCCCCTGCAAAACCTTTGCAGCAGCTAGAGTTTTAAGCATTCCCACTTTTTTCCCTTTTGGAAGCAGCTTTGAGATACTTCTTGTTACCACAGCAGAAGAAAGAGGCTGAGATCCACAGAGGGAGGGTGCCAAGCAGGCTGTGGGGCAGAACTAGTTTTTCTGGCAGGCAGCACGCTAAGACAGAGGTGATGGTGGGCAGCAAGAGCAGGAGGTAATGGAGCTGGGGACACCTAGAAGGGATTTGACGGAGCTCTGCATTCTTGACCCATCACATCTAGACGTGCAGGGAGTGGAGAAAATGTGGCTGAACAAAGGGAGAGGTTTCCTTGCTCATCCCAGAGCCAAATGCATTTTGGTGACTTGTCCCTGCCTCTGACCAAAGCCACCCTACAAAAGAGGCCAAGCAGGGAGCAGAGCTAAGGTCTCCTAATTGCCAAACCTTCATGTTTGTCTCTGGGAACTTTGCATGAATTTGCTGGAGCCTGGAATGATGCAGTTTTGCGCTGGATTAGCAAAGAGTGCTTAGACAAGGTGATATGTTCTTGTGCTGGAGTCCAGCCCACCCTGCTGCAGGCTGTGTCCTCTACTGGCTGCAAGCCCATCGCTGGATATAGTGCTGAGGGCACATAGGAGCATGAAACCATAAGGAAAGTAACTGCACTTAATGACTTGAGACATATTTAAGGGCAGAAACAAAGGTTTATGATGGCTAAAGGAGCTCCAGCAAATTTCAGTGGAGCAGCCAGCTGCTAGCATTTAAAAAGGCATATGAATTTTTTTCCTTTATCTCGTCCCTGGATTTCTTGCTGATGAGACACAAATCCTGGCAAGCACGGAGCGCTGCATCCCCTGCCACATAGCCCAGTGCCTCATCAGCCCCAACTTCTAGAGGTAATTGTAGGTTTCTTTTCTCACGGCGCAGGTTCCACCATACTAGCTGAGCGGCTGGGACTGTCCACACCAAGCTCACCCACATCGACACCCAATTCCCCCACCGTCCTCTGCAGTGGCGTCTCTGACCCCATCTTGTCTACATGTGGATCTGGGCCCCTCTGCAGCTCCATCAGTGGTGAGTGTGGTGGGATCACTGCTGCCTTTCCTTTGCCTCTCCCTGCTGTTCCTGCACTGCCTCTCTTCATAGTCTCACACTTGTCTCCCAGAAGAACTCTAAAACCACAACGATCGACAGAGTCTCCTGTCAGCTCCCACAAGGAGGAGGGGAGAGCCTCTGCAAAGGCTATTTCCAGTCTGTTTTATGTGGAAGCTGCTTAGATGCCTAGACAGCAATATTTCTCCAACCCTTTTCATCATAAACGGTCCCATGGGAAGCAGCAGAATTTCTCTGATGTGCATGGCCCTGTGATGCACAGCTCCTTCTGGAGAGCTGTGTGGCGGTGACGGGTTGCGTGCTAGCTTAGACTGGAGCTACAGGCATGCCTACAGCCCCCTCCCTTTCCTCTCCACACATCTTCAGTACTCTCTTCAGAAAGAGATAGTAATGAAACTTCTAATATGCTGATGAATTCCAGTGAGATTTAGATCTCTGGCACTGATGGTGGGATATATAACTTACCAAATCCTTGTCATTGTTGTCCAAAGCAAGAGTGCTTTTTGATACTCTTCTCAAGGCTAATAACTGGTAATAGCAAACATTTAAATTTTTAATGGGTTTTGAGGAAAAAAAAAAGAAATATTCTGATTATCTTGCTAATATTCTGATCATCTGGCTTCATTGGTGAGGCCTCATTATGGGTGTGCGGCAAGTATAATTACTGCAGCAACTCATAGCTCTTGAAGCAATGACCCACTATGAGCTCAAGGCTGTCCATGCAGGTACCACCCCACCCCTGTCTTGAAGGATACACATTGGGTGATTGTAGCCGGGCACTGTGGTCCCACATCCCTGGATTGGTCCTAGAGGTGACACACTGCTTGTCTTGGGAGCTACTGCCACCATGTACCCCTCAGCCTCTCCCTTTTCAAAGCAGATGGCTCACTCTGCCCCTCCTGACTTTTCCTCCTTTGTTAATAGACAGCAGTTTGAAAATGTGAAACTGCTCTTTGTCCCTGCTGTGTGGGAACAGCTGTCTCTTGGTTTGCTCTGTGTGGGCTGCAGATCCCAGCAGATGCTGCCTTTCTTCTGCCCTGAGCCTTGGCATGTGAAACAGGACTCAGTGAGTGGGACAGTAGGTCACAGGAAGGACCCCTGATCCTGAAGCAGCCATTTCTGTCAGGGCATGGCTTCTTCCTCTGTACCTAGCTTCAGGGCAGAAATTTCCCTGAGATGTCAGGAAGCCTTTTAAGCAGCATGAGTGACCCTGTTCTTTGTGTTTCAGGCACAGCTCCCAACTCTCCAATCAGCTTGCCTGAGTCACCCATCTCCCCGTCCGTCTCAGGCCCCTGGGGAGATGAATGCACCATCTGCTATGAGAACATGGTAGACACAGTCATTTACTCCTGTGGACACATGTGTCTCTGCTATTCCTGTGGGCTGAAGCTCAAGAAGATGGCCAACGCTTGCTGCCCAATTTGCAGAAGGGCCATCAAAGATATCATTAAAACATACCGCAGCACTTAGAGCAGCAGCAGATGCTGTGGTGGGGACTGGGCAGGTGGGGAGGAGGCTGTGAAACGGCACAGGTCTTGGTCTCTATTCATTATCCAGGAGATTCACAAACCATCACCCACCACCACCGTGAGCCCCTCTTCCGTGGACAACAGATAAGACAAGCTTAGATGCTGCTCTTCTACCCTGCAAGCCCTGCAGCTGAACTCCAGTGTGTCAGGGAAGTTGCAATGGACTACTCTCCCTTGTGGATTTTAAACCTTTTCTCAAAAAAACCCCACCAAAAACCAGCTGGTGCAATCATCCCTTTTCTACACCACGCACAGCAGAGGGGAGTCTCCAGTGTTTAGCAGGGATCGCAAGCTGTCTCCTTCCAGAGACACCTCGTGTGCAGAGGACAACTTAGCAGAAGAGGAGAAACAAGCAACATGTTTCCACGTACAACCAGCATGACCATAGGAAGCCCCTTAGAAAGGATGGCCTGAGGCAAGCTTTGACCCAGCAAGGGAGGTGCTAGGGCCAGTGCAGAAGAGGACACTGGATTTGTGAAACAAAATCCACCCCATGTCCGCAGGCAGAAGAGCAGCCCCATGGCACCACCTTGAGGGCTGTCCCCTGCTCCTCCCTCGCTGTTCCCTGGCAGAGACATTCTTGATGGTTTTGGCAGCCAACGTGGCATGGGCCTCGCTGCCACCC
>NW_009709775.1:85553-86992 GCF_000703405.1 Apaloderma vittatum
TGTGGTTGCCACACAGCACAAGGGATTCAGCAGCATCTCTGCCCGCATGGGCCTGCGGGAGAGGAATATGTGTCTCCCTCACTTTTCTTCCCTCAACCTTCCAGACAGCACTTGTGAGGGAGAAAATAAAAAAAAATTTAAAAAAGAAACAAAAATCCCAACCTTTCTGAGGCAGAATGTATAAACCCACATGTCTGTGGGTTTCATGCCACACAGCACAAGGGATTCAGCAGCATCTCTGCCCGCATGGGCCTGCGGGAGAGGAATATGTGTCTCCCTCACTTTTCTTCCCTCAACCTTCCAGACAGCACTTGTGAGGGAGAAAATAAAAAAAAATTTAAAAAAGAAACAAAAATCCCAACCTTTCTGAGGCAGAATGTATAAACCCACATGTCTGTGGGTTTCATTTACTGGTAACTTTATCACTGTGCTTTAAGACAAAACCAGCCAGGTGGTACTTAGCCCTTCACAGCCAGCCCCCCAGCAGGACATGGCTGTCCATACATGTTAGAAAGAAAGAAAGAAAGAAGGAGAAGAAATAGCTTGAGGGCTTTGTTTTGCTTTAGTTTATTTAAATAAATCCCCTTCCCCTCCTGCCCTGGTTGGGAATCCTGCTGTCCTCACAGCTAGCACCTGCAATGGTGGCCCCCATGGCTGCTGTGGCAACCAGTGCTCCACCGTGGCTGCTGGCCCTTGGGCCTGGGGCAAGGTGACTCCACAGCAGCAGGAGCTGCCCATCTCCCCTCCAGCCCCATCCTGCTGCCTTCCATGACCATGTGGGAGGTAGAGATGGTATCTGGGCCCAAAGGGGTGATGAGGGCTGGGGCACAGCAGCAGTGGGGTTTGCCTTGCCATGTTGCCCACCAAGACAGGGCTGTTGAGCCTTTTCCTGCACCCCAGCATATGGCCACACGGGGCAACAGAGTGGCGCAGGGATAAAAGCATTTAATATAGGTGGGCGCTCGCTTGCAAGGGGCATTGTGCCCACCTGGGCAGCTGGTGGGTGAAGGAGCACTCACAGAGGCTGCTCCCAAGAGCACCTGAAAAACATCTCCTCACCCTATCCTCTCAAGGAAATGAAGAGAGAGGTTACTAGCTGGAGACCACATTGTACAGCCTTTCTCTAAAGTTACCACCATCACTGCAGCCTGCCACGGGGATCTGCTGCTACCCCCAGCCCACCACGGCAGGAAGTACTAACTTGAACACTGATATTCTGGTTACAGGGATTTACATAATTTCTTTGCATACCTCTCATGTACACCCCTAAATCAGCCCTACCTTCCAGGCTGGCTGTCAAAAGCCCTGGTGTATCATGGCTCCTGTGCCCAGATACCCTCACTGAGGGGTGGGAGGAGGTAGTGTTGGCGGGAGACTGGTGAAAGTGACAGCAGCTGTGGCAGGAGGATGGCCGGGCCGGCGGGCAAAGGGCCGCCCCC